>NW_027039796.1:55271-101122 GCF_034236695.1 Oncorhynchus nerka | reverse complement strand
TTTGTTGTTTAATCATTTTTTACTGTTTTGTTGTTTGTTCATTGCTCATTTAATCAGCATTGTCGCATTTAATCTGACATTGTTCTGTTATTTAATTCATATTACTGTTCTATATTGTCTTGTTATCTAATTCATTACTGCCCTGTTACGACCATATTGCCTCATATGCTCCTATATCTAATTCATATTGTCTATGTTCATCTAATTCACTACTGCTCGCACTTAATCTTATTACTGCTCTACATTTAATTCATTATTGCTCCGTACGACTACATTAGCATTTACTCTGATCTGTTACTGCTCTACATTGCTCTATACTTAATTCATTACTGCCTTGTTACTTAATTCATATTGCTCATATCTACTTGTTACATTTAATTCACATTGCTCCTATACTGAACCATATTGCTTTACTATTTAATTCATTATTGCCTACATTTAATTCATATTGCTCTCTATATTTAATTCTTATTGCATTGTCTACATTTAATTCATTATTGCTTCTGTTATTTAATTCATTATTGCCTGTACTAACCATTATTGTCTCATCTAATTCATTACTGCTCCTATTACTTTAATCTACATTATTGCTCTGCTTACATTTAATTGCTATTGCTCTTATATCTAATTCATTATTGCCCTATATCAATCACATTGCTCTACTATTAATTCACATTGCTCGTTACTTAACTGCTATTGCTCTGTTACTGCTCCTGTTACCTATCTATTACTGCTCTGTTATCTAATTCATTGCCCTGTTACTGCCCTACTATCTAATTCATTACTGCTCTGTTACCTAACTGTTACTGCTCCTGTTACTTAACTCATTACTGCTCTGTTACCTAACTCACATTGCTCTGCTATCTAATTCATTACATTGCTCCTGTACTTAACTACTACTGCTTCTATATTTAATTCATTACTGTTCTGTTACTTAACTCATTACTGCTCTATCATTGTTCTGTTACATTTAATTCATTATTGCTCTATTACTCATATTACTGCATTTAATTCATTATTGCTTCTATATTTAATCTGCATTTAATTCATTATTGCTCTATATTAATTCATTATTGCTTCTACTTAATTATATTGCTCATCATTGCTTCTGTTATTTAATTCATTATTGCCTTGTTACTTAATTCATATTGCTCTATATTTAATTCATTATTGCTCTATATTTAATTCATTATTGCCTTGTTATTTAATTCATTACTGTTCTGCTATTTAATTCATTATTGCCTTGTTACTCTAATTCACACTTATTGCCTTGCTACTTAATTCATTACTGTCTCTGTTACTTAACTGTTACTGCTCTGTTACTTAATTCATCATTGCCTTGCTACTGTTCTGCTATTTAACTATTACATTGCTTCAGCACTAACCACATTGCTCTATTATCTACATTGCTACTTCTAATTCATTGCTTCTATACTTAATTCATTACTGCTCCTGTTACCTAACTATTACTGCTCATTGCCCTGCTACTTAACTCATTACTGTCTACATTGCTCCTGTTACTTCACTGCTACTGCTCCTGTTACCTAACTACATTACTGTCTTGTTACTTAATCTACATTGCTCTACTATTGCCCTGTTACCTAACTACATTGCTCTCTATTACTTAATTCATTATTGCTCCTGTTACTTAATTCATTACTGCTTCTATACTGATCATATTGCTCTAGCATTTAATTCATTATTGTTTCTATATTTAATTCATTATTGCTCTCTATTTAACTGTTATTGCTACTGTTACTGCTCCTGTTACTCTAATTCATTACTGCTCTGTTACTTAACTACTATTGCTTTGCTACTCTAACTCATTACTGCTCTGTTACTTAATTCACTATTGCCTCTGTTACTTAATTCATTACTGTTCTATACTTAATTCATTACTATTGCTTACTTAATTCACTATTGCTTCTGTTACTTAATTCATTATTGTTCTGTTATTTAATTCATTATTGCTTCTGTTATTTAATTCATTACTGCTTCTGTTACTTAATTCATTACTGCTTCTGTTACTTAATTCATTACTGTTTGCTATTTAATTCATTACTGCTTCTGTTACTTAATTCACATTGCTTCTGTTACTTTAATTCATTACTGCTTCTGTTACTTAATTCATTACTGCTTTGTTACTCTAACTACATTATTGCTTGTCATTTAATTCATTATTGTTCTTGCATTTAATTCATTACTGTTCTGTTACTCATTTAACTACTATTGCTCTATTACTTAATTCATTGCTTCTATATTTAATTCACATTGCTCTATTATCTAATTCATTACTGCTTCTGTTACTTAATTACATTGCTTCTGCATTTAATTCATTTCATTGCTCTATATTTAACTGCATTGCTCTATATCTAATTCATTATTGCTCTGTTACATTTAATTCATTATTGCTCTGTTACTTAATTCACATTGCTCACTGCTTGTTACTTAATCTCACTATTGCTCCTGTTACTTAACTGTTACTGCTCCTATTACTCTGCTACTTAACTACTTACTGTTCCACTAACTGCTACGTTCACATTGCCCTGTTACCTAATCTACTACTGTTCTGTTACTTAACTGCATATTGCTCTGCTACTTAACTCACTACTGCTCTGTTACTCTAATTCATTACTGCTCTTCATATTAATTCATATTGCTCTATTTAATTCACTATTGCTCTGCTACTTAACTGTTACTGCTCTCATACTTAATTACATTGCTCCTATTGTTCTACATTGCTCTGTTAACTGACCATTGCCTTTACATTGCTCTGTTACTCTAACTCATTACTGTTCTGCTACTTAATTCACATTGCTTGCTACCTAACTGTTACTTGCTACTACATTGCCCTGTTACTTAACTATTACTGCCCTGCTACCTAATTGCTACTGCTCCTGTTACTTAATTCATTACTGCTCTGTTACTTAATCATATTGCTCTTGTTACTTATACTCATTACATTGCTCCTATACTGACCATATTTCTGTTACTCTAATTAATTCATTGCCCTTTACTTTAATTCATTATTGTTTCTATATTTAATTCATTACATTGTTTGCTTCCTTTAACTACTTACTGCTCCTATATTTAACTACTACTGTTTCTCTATATTTACTCATTACATTGCCTTGCTACTTTAATTCACTACTGTTTCTATATTTAATCTCATTACTGCTCGTTATTTAATCATTGCCTTGGTATTTAATCATATTGTCCCATTGCTCCTACTCTAATTCATTATTGCTTGCATTTAATTCATTATTGTTTCTATATTGCCTTGCTATATTTAATTCATTACATTGCCTTGCTACCTTACATTGCTACGTATCTATACTTAATTCATTACTGCTTTTCATATTTAATTGGCATTGCTCTCACGACCATATTGCTCCTATATTGCCCATTGCTAATGAATTCATTACTGTTTCTGCTACTTCTAATTCACATTGTTTCATTTAATTCATATTGTTTCTATATCTAATTCATTATTGTCTACATTTAATTCATTACTGTTTCATACGAACTATTACATTGCTCTGTTACTTAATTCATTACTGCTTCTATACTTAATTCACTATTGCTTCTATACTTAATTCATTACTGCTTCTAGCATTTAATTCACTATTGCTCATATTCATTGCTCCTATACTTAACTACATTGCTCTTGTTACTTAATTCATTACTGCTCTGTTACTCTAACTACTACTGCTCTCATACTAACTACATTGCCCTGCTACCTAACTGCATTACTGCTCTTGCTTACTCTAACTACTACTGTTCTGTTACTTACATTACTGCATTGCTTATACTTAACTGTTACTGCTCCTGTTACTCTATACTTAACTGCTACTGCTCTGTTACCTAATTCACTATTGCTCTATATTTAACTGTTACTGCTCTACTATCTAATTCATTACTGCTCCTGTTACTCTAATTCACTATTGCTCTACTATTTAACTCATTACTGCTCTGTCATTTAATTCATTATTGCTCTACATTGCCTTGTTACTTAATTCATATTGCTCTGTTACTTAACTCATTACTGCTTCTACTATTTAATTCATTATTGCTCTATACTTAATTCATTATTGCTCTATCATTTAATTCATTATTGCTCCTGTTACTTTAATTCATTATTGCCTCTGTTATTTAATTCATTATTGCTCCTGCTATTTAATTCATTATTGCCTCTGTTACTTAATTCATTACTGCTCCTATTACTTCTATATTGCCTTGTTATCTAACTCATATTGCTCTTGTTACATTTAATTCATTACTGCTCTGTTACTTAATTCACTATTGCTCTATCATTTAATTCATTATTGCTCTCATTGTTCTGTTACTCTAATTCACATTGCTCATATTTAATTACACTATTGCTTCATTGCCTGCTATCTAACTCTACATTGCTCTATCATTTAACTGTTATTGCTCTACTTAATTCATATTGCCCTGTTACTCTAACTGCACATTGCTCTGCTACTGCTCTGCTACTTAATTCATTACTGCTCTGTTACTTAACTACTACTGCTCCAGCTGTTACTCTAACTGCTACTGCTCTATACCTAACTGCTACTGCTCCTGTTATTTAACCTCACTACTGTCCCTGCATTTATCTGTTATTGCTCTGTTACCTAACTCATTATTGCTACCTAATTCATTGCCCTGCTCTACATTTAATTCATTACTGCCCTGTTACATTTAACTACTACTGCCTTGCATTTAACTATTACTGCCCACTACCTAACTTCACATTGCCTCATACTTAACTGTTACTGTTTGTTGTTGACCATTACTGTTTTGTTGTTTAATTCACTACTGCCCTGTTTACCTAACACATTACTGCCCTGCTACCTAACTGCTACTGCACTGCTACCTAACTACTACTGCCCTGCTACCTAACTACTACTGCCTTGCTACATAACTGCTACTGCCCTGCTTCTTAATTGCCCTGTTACCTAACTACTACTGCCCTGTTCTTCTAACTGCTACATTTACATGCTCATTTAGCCTATTTAGCAGATTTACATTTAAGTCATTTAACTGCTACTGCCCCCATTGCTCCTCTACCTAACTAACTACTGCCCTGCTACCTTTCATTGCCCTGCTACTGCCCTGCTACCTAACTACTACATTGCCCTGGTACCTAACTGGCATTGCCCTACATTGCCCTGTTACTCTAACTACATTACTGCTCCTGTTACCTAACTGCTACTGTTCTGCTACTCTAACTCACTACTGCTCCTGCTACTCTAACTGTTTCATGTCTTCATTACTGTTCTGCTACCTAACTGTTACTGCCCTGTTACCTCTAATTTCCAGCATTGCCCTACTCTTAACTACTGCTCCTGTTACTGCCCTGGGACCTAACTGCACTGCCCTGTTACCTAACTACTACTGCCCTGTTACCTCTGATACTGCCCTGCTACCTAGCTGCTACTGCCCTTTACCTAACTACTACTGCCCTTGCTGCCTAACTACACTGCCCTGTTACCTAACTGCTTTCTGCCCTGCTACCTAACTGCTACTGCCTTGCTGCCTAACTACTACTGCCTTGCTACCTAATGCCCTACATTGCCCTGTTACCTAATCCACATTGCTCTGTTACCTAACTGCTACTGCCCTGTAACTGTTACTGACCATTTGACCCACTGCTCTGTTACCTAACTGCTATTGCTGCCTTTTACTGCTTGTTACTTTTGATTACTGCTCTGTTACCTAATTCATTACTGTTCTGTTACTCTAATTGCCTAATTCATTACTGCTCCTGTTTACCTAACACGTTACTGCTCCTGTTACTTAACTGAGATATTGCAAAATATATATTTATTTACTAACTAATTCATAATTACAATGTTTGTAATTTAATCATAACTGACTGTTTTACATGCATACTGTGACTAATGTTACCTTCTGCCAAATTTAACAAACAACTGCCCTCAACTACCTAACTGCTACTGCCCTGTTACCTAAGACATTGCTCCCTATTACTATCCTGTTAGACTAACTACTACTGCCCTGCTACCTCTAACTCCGCCCACTGCATCCTAATTACCTAACAACTACTGCACTGTTACCTAAGCAGATTGGGAGGGTCACATACCTAACTGCATTGCTCTTTACCTAACTGCTACTGCCCTTTACCTAACTATTGCCCTGTTACCTAATTCATTACTGTTTCTATATTTAATTCTACTGCCCTGCTACCTAACTGTTATCTGTAATTCATATTGCTACTCTAACTTTAATTCATTACTGCCCTGTTGACTTAATTCATTACTGCTCCTCTACCTAACTACTACTGCCCCCACGAACATTGCCCTGACCTACTGCCCTGCTACCTAACTACTACTGCCCTGCTAACTAACTGCTACTGCCCTGTTACCTAATTCATTGCCTACTACTGCACCTGTTACCTAACTACTACTGCCCTGGTACCTAACTACTACTGCCCTGCTTACCTAACTACTACTGCTCCTGCTACCTAACTGCTATCTGCTACCTAACTGCTACTGCTCCTGTTACCTAACTATTACTGCTTTGTTACCTAACTACTGCCCTGCTACCTAACTGCTACTGCCCTGTTACTAACTACTACTGTTCTGCTACCTAAGCTGCCTAACAACTACTGCCTCCACTACCTAACTGCTACTACTGCCTGTTACCTTTCTGTTACTTGCCCTACTGTTACCTAACTACTACTGCCCTGCTACCTAACTGTTACTGCTCCTGCTACCTAACTGCTATTGCTCCTGCTATTTAATTCATACTGCTCCTACTTAACTGCTAATTCATTACCTAACTACTACTGCCCTTAATTCTACTACTGCCCTGCTACCTAACTGCTACTGCCCTGCTACCTAACTACTACTGTTCTGCTATCTAATTCATTACTGTTTCATACTGTAATTCATTAACTGCTCCTGCTACTTAATTACCTAACTACTGTTTGTTGACTTTAATTCATTATTGCTCATTTAACTGTTACCTCTAATTCATTATTGCCTCATTTACTATTTAACTGCTACTATACTGTTTGTTCTACTTAATTCATTACTGCCTCTATACTTAACTCACTACTGCCCCCATTACCTAACTACTACTGCCCTGCTACCTAACTGCTACTGCCCTGCTACTGCCCTGCTACCTAACTACTATTGCCCTGCTACCTAACTGCTACTGCCTCTGTTACTACTGCTGTTTTGCTACTAACTCTAGCTACTCACTACCTAACTGCTACTCTATATTTAATTCATTTCCTGCTATTTAACTACTACTGCCCTGCTATATTTAATTACTACTGCCCTGCTATTTAACTGCATTACTGCCCTGTTACCTTTAACTGCCCTCTACCTAACTGCTACTTTAATTTACCTAATTATTACTGTTTCTATACCTAACTGGCATTGCCCTCATACTTAATTCTATTAACTACTATTGCCCTTGTTGCCTAACTACTACTGCCCTATTTAATTCACAGCTGCTCCTGTTACTACCTAACTATTACTGCTCCTGTTACCTATTCATTGCCTTACTGCTCCCTATTTAACTACATTGTTTGCCCTATTTAATTCACATTGCCCTAGCATTTAATTCATTACTACCCTGTTACCTAATTCATTATTGCCCTGTTATCTAATTCATTACTGTTTTGCTGCTCTAACTGGGCTTATTGCCCCACTACTGCTACCTAACTACTATTGCCCTGCTATTTAATTCACATTGCCTTTGTTACTTCATTAATTGCCTGTTAACTGGCGCTGCCCTGTTACCTAATTCACATTGTTCTGTTGTTTAATTCATTACTGCCTTACTACATTTAATTCATTGCTTTGCCCTGCTACGTTTAACTCATTACTGTTTTCTGTTTAACTGTTACTGCCCACTACCTAACTATTATTGCCCCTATTTAACTGACATTACTGTTTGTTAATGACTGGTACTGTTTGTAATACCTAACTGCTGTTACTGCCCTGTTACCTAACTTCATTGTTGCTCTGTTACTTAACTGATTACTGCTCCTGTTATGATTTAACTACTACTGCCCCTGCTATTTAACTTACATTGCTCCACTACATTTAACTTCATTACTGCTCTGTTACCTAACTGTTATTGCCTTCTCACATTACTGTTTCTATAATTCATTTATTGTCTGTTACTTAATTCATATTGCTCCTGTTACTCTAATTGATATTGCCTTCAATCCATTAACATTGCCCTATACTACTTAATCTAACTATTGCTTCTGTTACTTAATCATCATTGCTCTTGCTACTTAACTACTATTGCTCCTGTTACTTAATCTACATTGCCCTGTTACTGCTCCTGTTACTTAACTCATTACTGCTCTATTACTTAACTCATATTGCCTCATTGCTCTATACTTAATTACATTGCTCCTGTTACCTAACTGACATTGCTCTGTTACTTAATTCATTACTGCTCTGTTACTTAACTACTACTGCTCTGCTACTTAATCATATTGCTCTATATCTAATTGCATTGCTCTACATTTAATTCATCATTGCCTCTGTTACTTAATTCATTACTGCTCTGCTACTTAATCTGTTACTGCCCTGTTACCTAACTGCTACTGCCCTGTTACTGCTCTGTTACCTAATTCATTACTGCCCTGCTACTTAATTCATACTGCTCCTGTTACTCTAATTCATTATTGCCTCTATTACTTAACTCATTACTGCTCCTGTTACTTAACTACATTGCTCCTGTTACCTAACTACTACTACTGCCCCCTTGCTACTGCCCTGCTACCTAACTACTACTGCTGCTACTGTTGCCTGTTACCTAACTACTACTGCCCTGTTACCTAATCCGTTACTGCTCCTGTTACCTAACTGCTATTGCCTTGTTACTCTAACTACTACTGCCCTGTTACCTAACTGCATTGCCCTGCTACTAGCTATACCTAACTGGCATTGCCCACTACCTCACATTTGCTACTGACCATTGCCTGTTTGCTCTCTGTTACTCATTACTGTTACTCTAATTCATTTTTTCATTTAATTCACTACTGCCCTGTTACCTAACTACTACATTGTTCTGCTACCTAACTCATTACTGCCTTGTTACCTAATTCATTACTGCCCTGCTACCTAACTACTACTGCCCTGCTACCTAACTGCTACTGCCCTGTTACCTAACTGCTAATCCTGTTACTGCCCTGTTACCTAACTCACTATTTCCCACTACCTAACTACTACTGCTCTGCTACCTAACTGCTACTGCCCTGCTTTACCTAACTACTACTGCCCTGTTACCTAATTCACATTGCTCCTCATAATGACCAGGCATTGCCCTGTTATCTAGTTACTATTGCTCCTGTTACCTAATCTCGTTATTTCCCTTGTTACTCTAATTCACTACTGCTCCTGTTACTCTAACTGAGCATGTTCTTAGCATTGCCCTTGCTACGACCACTTACATTCCCTTAATCTATTACATTGCCTCATTTAATCTAGAGCATTGCTCTAGTTACTGCCCCAGCATTTAATTCATTATCATTGCTCCTGTTACTCTAGAATCCATTGCCTCACGACCATTACTGTTCTGTTACCTAACTACTACTTCCTTGTTACCTAACTACTACTGCTCCCAGCTACCTATCTGCTACTGCCCTGTTACCTAGCTACTACTGCCCTGCTACTCTAACTGTTACGAATGCTGCCTGTTACCTAACTGCTACTGCTCTGCTACCTAACCGTTACTGCCCTGTTACCTAACTACTACTGCCCTGTTACTCTAATTTACATTGCATTATTGCCCTGTTACCTAACTACTACTGCTCCTTTACTCTTAACTACTACTGCCCTGCTACCTAACTGCTACTGCCCTGCTACCTAACTGCCCTGCCCTGTTATTTAACCATTACTGCCCTGCTACCTAACTGCTACTGCTCCCACATTACCTAACTATTACTGCTCTGCTACTCTAACTCATTACTGCCCTGTTACCTAACATTACTGCCTGCTACCTAACTGCTACTGCCCTGCTATTTAACTACTACTGCCCTGTTACCTAATCCACATTGCCTAACTACCACTGCTACCACTGCCCTGTTACCTAATTCATTACTGCTTTGCTACTGCCCTTACCTAACTACTGCCCTAACTACCTACTGCTACTAAACTACTACTGCCCTACTCTAATACATTGCCTAACTGCTACTACTAATTCATTACTTCCTGTTACCTAACTGCTACTGCATTACCTAACTACTACTGCCCTGCTACCTAACTACTACTGCCCTGCTACCTAACTACTACTGCTCTGCTACCTAACTACTACTGCTCTGTTACTACTAACTGCTACTGCCCCCATTGCTCTATATTGCCCCTCACTCTAACTTCATTACTGCCCTGCTACCTAACTACTATTGCTTCTGCTACCTAACTACTACTGCATTGCCTGTTACCTAACTGCTACTGCTCCTGGTACCTAATTCGTTATTACTGCCTCCTGTTACCTAACTACTACTGCCTCTACATTTAACTGCTACTGCTTACCTAATTTAATTCATTACTGTTTGCCCTTGCCACCTAATTGTTACTGTTTACATTTAACTATTATTTTTTACTACTAATCTAATTCACATTGTTTGTTACTTAACTACTATTGCTGGTACCTAATTCTAATTACTGCCCTGCTATTTAATTCATTACTGTTCTGTTATTTAATTCATATTGCTGCCTAACTACTTTAATTCATTTGCCTTGCCACTTAATTCACATAGTACCATTGCCCCACACGAACCCATTGCTATTTAACTACTACTGCCCTGCTATTTAACTTCTATTGCCTTGTACCTAACTTGTACTTAATTCACTGATTGCTCTATATTTCCTATATTTAATACATTACATTGCTCTGTACCTAACTACTACTCATTAACTACTAATCTCTGTTCTGTTTCTGTTAAGTACTCACTATTACTGTTACCTAACTCATTACTGCCCCTGTTACCTAATCCGTTACTGTTCTGCTACCTAACTACTACTGCTCTGTTACTTAATCACATTGCTCCTGTTATTTAACTGCTATTGCCCTGCATTTAACTCTAACTACTGCCCTTTATACCTAACTGATTACTGCTCTACCTAACTGCTACTGCCCTGCTACCTAACTCACTGTTCCTGTTAACTTACTGCCCTCTATCTACCTACTACTGCTCATTCACTAATTCTACTGCCTTACTTCTAACTGCTACTATTTACTGCCCTACTATCTAACTACTTGTCCTACTACTGCTAACTGCTACATTTAACTGTTACTGCCCTACCTAACTACTACTGCTACCTAACTCATATTTACCTAACTACTACTGCCCTGTTACCTAACTACTACTGCCCCCTGTAACTACTACTAGTTAATTGCCTAACACTTATTGCTCCTATCATTTAATTCAGTTTGCTACGTTGCCTGTTACATTTAATTCATTACTGCTCCTATGTTTAATTAATTATTGCTCTAATTACTTAATTCATAACTGCTACTGCCTTGTTACTTAATTGATTGCCTTGTTATTTAATTGCTACTATTGCCTTGTTTTAACTCATTACTGCTTTGCGTTTAATTCATTACTGTCCTGTTACCTAACTACTATCTCACTACTTTTGCTTACATTCTAACTACTACTGCCTGTTACCTAACTAATTACTATTGCCTTGTTACTCTAATTCATTACTGCCCTCTACCTAATTCTGTTACTGCCCTGGTACATTTAATTCATTACTGTTCTATTTTTAATAACTACTACTGCCCTGTTACCATTTTAACTCACTATTGCCTATTGCCCTGTTACCTAGCTATTACTGCCTCTCTGTTACCTAATTCACTATTCTTGCTACCTAACTACTACTGCCCTGTTATTTAATTCATTACTGTTTTGTTATTTAATTCATTACTGTTTTATTTAACTGCATTACTGCTCTGCTACTTGATACCTAACTGATACTGCCCTGTTACCTAACTGCTACTATTGCTCATTTACCTAACATTACTGTTCTACATTTAATTCATTACTGCCCTGCTACCTAACTACTACTGCTAATCACTTTTGTTTTTTACTGCTAACTGCTACCTCTATTGCCTGCTACCTAACTCTACTGCATATACCTAACTGTTGCTCTTACCTAACTGCTACTGCCTCTGTTATTTGCTACTGCTATTTGTTACTCTAACTACTACATTTTCTGTTATTTTAATTCTACTACTCTGTTTTTAACTGCTATTGCCCTGTTACTTAATTCATTACTGCCCTGTTACTTAATTCACTGATACTGTTTACTAATTAACTACTATTTATTTAATTCATTATTTACATTGTTATTTAATTCATTACTGTTCTGCTACCTAATTCATTACTGTTTGTTAATGTTTCTAACTACTATTGTTTGTTACCTAACACTACTGCTCTGTTACCTAACTCATTACTGCCTGTTACCCAGAACTGTTTGCCTCAAAACCTAACTGCTACTGCCCTGTTACCTAACTACTACTGCTCCTGTTACCTAACTACTACTGCCCCTGTTACTTAACTAATAACCTAACTACTACTGCTCCCCCACTACCTAACTGCTACTGCCTCTGTTACCTAACTACTACTGCCTGTTACCTAATCCGACTATTGCCCTGCCCTAACTATTTAATCCATTTACCTAACTAACTACTTTCTGCTACCTAACTACTACTGCCCTGTTACCTAACTGCTACTGCCCTGCTACTGCCCTACCTGTTACTGCCCTCATTTACCTAACTACTGCCCTGTTACCTAACTGCTACTGCTAACTGTTACATTGCCCTGTTCAACTGCTACTACTGCTCTTTACCTAACTCTACTGCCCTGTTACCTAACTCACTACTGCCCTGTTACCTAATCACATCTCTGCCCTAACTACTACTGCCCTGCTACCTAACTACTACTTAATCCTGTTACCTAACTGCTACTGCCTGCATTTACCTAACTGCTACTGCCCTGATATTTATTTGCACATTGTTTTATTTAACCACATTACTGCTCCTGTTAATTAACTACATTGCCTAACTGCCCTGTTACCTAACTGCTAGCGTTGCTCTTTCCCTATACCTAACTACTACTGCCCTGTATACCTAATTCATTGCCTTATGTTCTATTAACCATTATTGCTCTGCTATACTTAACTGTTATTTGCCCTGTTACTATTTAACTACATTGCCTCTGCTACCTAATTACATTGCCCTGCTCTAACTACATTTACTTCATACCTAACTGATACTGCCCTTCACTATCTGCTCATTACCTAACTGACCTAACTCATTACTCGTCCTACCTAACCGTTATTGCCCTGTTACCTAATAACTGCCCTGTTACTGTTCTGTTACATCTAACTCAACTACTGTTTGCTACCTAACTGTTATTGCCTGTTACCTAACTACTATTGCCCTGTTATTTAACCAGCATTGCTCCTGTTACTTAATTACTTTGTTACTGTCTTATTTAATTCATTACTGTTTCTGCCCTGCTACTAATTCACATTGCCCTGCATTTAATTGCCCCACATTGCCCATTGTCATTTAACTACTACTGCCTTGTTACTAACTAATTCATTATTGTTTCTTAACATTTACTCACTACTGTCCTGTTACTCTAACTATTACTGCTCCTGTTACCTAACTGCTACTGCTACCTAACCTAACTGCTACTGCCTGTTAACTACTACTGCCCTGCTCTAACTCATTACATTGGTTTAACTGTTACCTAACTGCTACTTGCCTGTTACCTAACTGCTATTGCCCTTACCTAAATTACTGTCCTGCTACTGCCCTGTTACCTAACTACTATTGCCCTGCTTAACTGCTACTGCCCCAACGAACTACTACTGTTCTGTTACCTAACTTTAACTGCTACTGCCCTGCTATTTAACTACTACTGCCCTGTTACCTAACTGCTACTACATTGCTGCCACTACTAACTACTACTGCCTACATTGCTAACTACCACTGCCCTGCTACCTAATTCATTACTGCCCTGTTACCTAACTTCATTACTGTTCCTGCTACTTATTACCTAACTACTATTGCCTTGCTACCTAACTGCTACTTCCTGCTACTCTAACTACTACTGTTACCTAACTTACTGCCCTGCTACCTAACTACATTGCCCTGCTACCTAACTGATACTGCCCCTGTTACCTAACTACTACTGCCCTGCTACCTAACTCACTACTGCCCTAACTACTACTGCCTGCTACCTAACTACTACTGCCCTGTTACCTAACTGATATTGCTACCTGTTGCTACTTACCTAACTACTACTGCTCTGCTAACCTAACTACTACTGTTTCTGCTACCTAACTACTACTGTCGCGCCTAACTACTACTGCCCTGCTACCTAACTCGAAACTGCCCTGCTACTGCCCTGCTATTTAACTCATTGTTGCTCTGCTATTTAATTACCTAACTACTACTGTTTCTATTTAATTGTTATTGTTACCTAACTACTAACCTGCTACCTAACTGCTACTGCCTTCATTACTGCCCTGTTACTAGTTTGCTACTTCTGCACTGCTACCTAACTTCTATTCCATTGTTCTGTAACTGCTACTGCCCTCCTACTGCCCTGTTGCTAATTCTAACTGTTTGCTCCTGCTACTGCCCTAACCTAGCTACTATTGCCTTACCATTTAACTACTATTGCCCTATTACCTAACATTGCTGTCCTGCTACCTAACTACTACTGCTCCTGTCACCTAAGCTACTGCCCTTTACTAACTGCTACGTTGCCCTGTTATTTAACTACTACTGCCCTGTTACCTAACTGCTACTGCTCCTGCTACCTAACTACTACTGCCCTGTTACCTAACTACTACTGCCACTGCTACCTAACTTGCTGCCCCTGCTACCTAACTACTACTGCCTGCTACTAACTCTATTGCCCTGTTACTGCCCTAATTCATATTGCCTTACTGCTACTTAACTCTACTGCATTGTTACCTAACTGCTACTGCCCTTCTTAACTGATACTGCTTTTGTTTTAATTCATTATTGCCTTCATGCATTTAATCCGCATTACTGTTTGTTACCTAATTCATTATTGCTCTTTATGTTTAATACTACTACTGACTTCATTAACTCTAATTCGTTACCCAATTACTGCTCTGTTACCTAATTCATTACTGTTTCTGTTACTACTGCCTCTGCTACCTAACTTACTACTTAATTGCTTAACTCATTACTGTTTTGCTTTAATTCACATTGCCTTGTTACCTAATTGCTACTGTTTCTGCTATTTAACTCTATTACGATTGTTTACTGTTTATTTAATTCATTATTGCCTTTTATATTTAATTCATTACTGCTCTGTTACCTAATTCATTACTGCTACCTAACTGTTTCCTTTAATTCATTATTGCTCTGTACCTAACTGCTAATTGCCCTTACTGCTCCTGGTATTTAATTGCCCTATTACCACTGCTACTGCCCTGCTACCTAACTACTACTGCTACTTAGCTACTCCTACCTAACTACTACTGCCCTGTTCTACTGCACTGCTACTCTAACTGCTACTGCCCTGTTACTAATCTACTCATTGCCTATGTACCTAACTGTTACTGCATTGCCTTTACCTGTTTTATTTCTGTTACCTAATCTCATTATTGCCTTCTTCATTTAATAACTACTATTGCTCTATATTTAATTGCTACTGCTCTTTACCTAATTTAATTCACACTAATTGCTACTGCCTATGCATTTAATTAACTACCATTGCCCTCATGCATTTAATTCATTACTGCCTGCTACCTAATCATTACTGCCCTCTACCTAATTGTCTGCTACCTAACTGCTACTGCCCTGTTATTTAACTGCTACTACTGCCCTGTTTCATTGCCCCACTGCCTAATCATTGCCTCTGTACTTAATCAGCATTGCCCTGTTACTGTCTTCTAATACCTAACTACTACTGGTTACTTTAACTGATACTGCCTTGATTTAACTACTACATTGCCCTATCACTTAACTACTATTGTCTTGTTACTCTAATCGCCACGTTCTACATTGTTTTGTTGTTACCTAATTCATTACTGTTTTGTTACCTAACTGCCTGTTTCGTTACTGCCCTGCTACCTAACTACTATTGCCTCTGCTACCTAACCGTTATTACCTAACTACTATTGTCTTGCTACCTAACTTTACTGCCTGCTACCTTAATTCATTATTGCTCACTATTTACATTTACCTAACAGCATTGCCTCTACCTTTTATTGTTTATTTAGCTACTACTGCCTTGTTAACTGCTACTGTTATACTGCCCTGCTACATAACTACTACTGCCCTGCTTCCTAACTGCTATTGCCTACTTTTAATCCACATTGCCCTGTTACTTAATTCATTACTGCTGCCCTGCTACATTTAACTCATTGCTGTTTGCATTTAATTCATTACTGCCCTGTTATTTAATTCATTACTGCCACTAATTTAATTCCTAACTGTTATTGCTACATTTAATTCATTATTGCTTTACATTTAATTCATTTACTATTGTTTCTGTTAATTTTCTGTTATTGTTCTTGTTTAATTCACATTGCTACCTAACTAACTACTGCCCTGTTATTTAATTCATTACTGTTTGTTAATTATTTATTTACTGTTCATTGCCCATTTACTGTTCTATACTTTTTCATTATTGCTCTGTTATTTAACGTTTCATTACGTCATTATTTTGTTACTTCTAATTCACATTGCCTCCTGCTACTTTTTAACTTATTGTTTCTGTTACTTAATTCATTATTGTTTCTAAAACTTTAACTTCATTATTGTTTACTAGCTAATTACTAACTGCTTTAACTACATACTGTTTGTCCTAACTACTAATTCATTATTAACTACTACTGCATTTAATTCATAACTGTCCTGCACGAATCACATTTGCTCCTAATGAATTACCTAATTGTTTACATTTAATTCACTACTGTTTTTATATTTTCATTTACTGTTCTGCTACCTAACTCACTGCTCCTACTGCCCTGCTACATCTAACTACATTTCCTGTACCTAACTGCTACTGCCCTGCTACTGCCCTGCTACCTAACTACTGCTCCTGTTACTCTAACTCACTACTGTTGTTACCTAACTGCATTACTGCCCTGCTACCTAACTGGCTACTGCCCTGTTACCTAATTCATTACTGCCCTGTTTCTAACTCATTGCCTTGCTACTTCTAATTCATTACTGTTTCTGCTACTTAATTCATTATTGCCCTGCTAACTTAATTCATTGCCTTGTTCTGCTACTATTAACTGCATTATTTAATTGTTTATATCTAATCATTATTGCCCTGCTACTTAACTATTATTGCCTGTTACCTAATCTTTTAATTGCTTAATCTCATTTTTAATTCACAGCATTGTTTTGTTATTTAATTCATTACTGCCTGTTATTTAATTCATTATTGTTCTGTTATGTTCTAATTCTGCATTGCTCTTGTACATTGTTTAATTCATTACTGCCTCATTTAATTTTTACTGCTACTATTACTTAATTAACTATTACTGCCTCTTTCCATTTAATTCACTATTGCCCTGTTATATTGCTTACTGTTTGCCCTACATACTAACTACTATTTCTGCTACCTAACTGCTATTGCTACCTATTTGTTACCTAACTAACTACTACTGCCCCATTGCTACCTAACTACTACTGATCCTGTTACCTGTTCTGTTACTATTACATTTGCCCTGTTACATTGTTCTGTTACCTAATCTATTGCCCTGTTACTAACTACTACTGCCCTGTTAACTTCTCATTACTGCCTTGCTACCTAACTACTTTAATTTTGGCTTTTGTTGCTCCTACATTTAACTTCCTTCTACCTTGCTTCTATATTTAATTCACTATTGTTTCTGCTATTTAATTCATTATTGCTCTCATATTTAATTCATTATTGTTTAATTTAATTCACTACTGTTTACTAACTGCTACTTGCCACCTAACTATTGCTCTGCTATTTAACTACTATTGTACCTTATATTTAATTTTACTACTACTGCTCTTCTACCTAACTATTACTGCTTCATACCTAACTACTACTGCTCTGCTCATACTAACTACCACTGCCTCATACTCAAGTACTGTTACTGCTACCTAACTACTACTGCCCTCTACCTAACTAACTGCCCGCTACCTAAATGCTACTGCCCTGCACTGCTAACTGTTTCATACTAACTGCTACTGCCTCATACCTAACCATTACTGCCCCATACGAACTGCAGCATTGCTCTATTTAACTTCACTGCCCTATTGCCTTACCTAACTACTACTGCCCCATACCTAATATTGCCTCATACTGCTCTAATTCTAACTGCTAATATTGTTTAACTGCTACTGCCCTCTGCTATTGCCTTACCTAACTAATGAATTCTAACTGCTACTGCCTACTGTAACCTAACTACTATTGCCCTGCTACCTAATCCATTACTGTTTCTGTTATTTAATTCACTACTGTCTTCATATTTAATTTTACTGCATGCCTTTACCTAACTACTACTGCCCTGCTACCTAATTCATTACTGCCCTGCTACCTAACTACTACTGCTTTACCTAACCTTACTTCATTACTGCCCTGCTACCTAACTCATTACTGCTCCTGTTACCTAACTACTACTGCTAACTAACTACTACTGCCCTGCCACTTAATTCATTACTGCCCTGCTACCTAACTGCCACTGTTACTGCCTAATTCATTACTGTTTCATACCTAACTACTACTGCTCTGTTACCTAACTGCTACTGCCCCACTACCTAACTACTACATTGCCCTGCTACATAATCATTACTGCTCTGGTACCTAACTGCTACTGCTACCTAACTGCTACTGCTCTCATACTCTAACCTACTGCCCTGTTACTTGCCCCACACGCTCCTGTTACCTAACTACTACTGCCCTGTTACCTAACTGCTACTGCCTGTTACCTAACCACTACTGCCCTGTTACCTAACTGCTACTGCCCTGCATACTGCTAACTTCCAATTGCCTGTTTCTACCTAACTGCTCCTGTTCCCTAACTACTACTGCTCTGCTACCTAACTACTACTGCCCTGCTACCTAACTACTAATTAACTTATTGCCCTGTTACCTAACTATTGTTTAACTGCTACTGCCCGTTCTGCTACCTAACTACTACTGTTTAATCGGAACTACTACTGCTCTGCTATTTAACTACTACTTTTGTTGTTTAATTCTACCATTGCCTCTACTACCTAACTGCTACTGCCCTGCTACCTAACTATTGCCTCTGCTACCTAATTACTACTGTATTCTTGTTGTTTAACTTCATTATTGTTCTGCTACCTAACTTACTGCCCTCACCTAACTGCTACTGCCCTGTTCTGCTAATTTAATCTGCACTCAATTGCTCTACTTTTTACTACTTCTACCTAACTGCTACTGCCCTGCTACCTAACTGCATTGCCCTGTTACCTAACTACACTACTGCTTGCTACCTTTACCTAACTGTTATTGTTTCTGCTACTACTACTAATTGCTATTATTGCTCCACCTAACTAATGCTTCATTATTGCTACCTCTGTTACTGCTAATTGTTTACTGCTCTATATTTAATACTCAGATATTGAATTTGTTACATTTAACTACTACTGCTATACCTAACTGCTACTGCCCTCTATTTAACTCATATTGCCACTGCCCTGCTACCTACCTAACTACTACTGCCCTGTTATTTAACTACTATTGCCTTGTTACCTAACTGCTACTGCCCTTTACCTAACTCACTACTGCCCTGTTACCTAACTACTACTGTTCTGTTACCTAACTACTACTGCCCTGTTACCTAACTGCTACTGCTCTGTTACCTAACTCCTGCCCTGCTACCTATTTACTGCCCTACCTAACTACTACTTGCTACCTAACTGCTAATTCATAACTACTGTTTACCTAACATTTAATTGCAACCATTTAATTGCTCATTGCCCTTTACTAACTTAATTCATTAACTACTACTGCCCTGTTACCTAACTCATTACGTTCTATACTGCTCTGCTACCTAACTCACTACTGCCCTGTTACCTAACTACTACTGTTTCTCTGAACTGCTACCTAATTCACTATTGCCCTGCTACCTAAACTACTGCCCTGCTACCTAACTACTACTTGCCTGCTACCTAATCCATACTGCCCTGTTACCTAACTGCTACTGCCCTGTTACCTAACTGATTACTGCCCTTGTTACCTAACTGCTATTGCCCTGCTTACCTAACTGCACTTGCCTGCTACCTAACTACTACTGCTCTGTTACCCTGTTACTGCTCTAATTACTATTACCTAACTACTGCCCTAATTGCTACTAACTACACTGCACTGCTACCTAACTTATGCCCTGTTACCTAACTGCTACTGCCTGCTACTGCCCTGTTACTAACTAACTACTACTGCCCTGCTACCTAACTACTACTGCCCTGCTACCTAACTACTACCTGCTACCTAACTGCTACTACTGCCCTGCTACTCTAACTACATTACTGCCCTGCTACCTAACTACTACTGCACTGTTACCTAACTACTACTGCCCTGCTGTTAACTACTACTGCCCTGCTACCTAACTGCTACTGCCCTGCTACTGCTCTGCTACCTAACTACTACTGCCCTGCTACTGTTAACTCACTACTGCCCTGCTACCTAACTACTACTACTGCTACCTAACTGCTACTGCCCTTTGCTACCTAACTACTACTGCTTCTGCTACTACTAACTACTACTGCCCTACCTAACTACTACTTAACTACTACTGCTCTGCTACCTAACTACTACTGCCTGCTACCTAACTACTGTTGGCCTAATTGCCTTGTTACTGTTACCTAACTGCTACTTGCTACCTAACTACTGCCCTACCTAACTGCTAACTGCTACTTACCTAACTACTACTGCCCTGCTTACCTAACTGCTACATCCCTGCTACCTGCTACTGCCCTGCTACCTAACTACTACTGCCCTGTTACCTAACTGTTACTGTTCTGCTACCTAACTACTGCTACTGCCCTGCTACCTAACTACTACTGCCCTGCTACCTAACTGCTACTGCCTGCTACCTAACTACTACTGCCCTGCTACCTAACTGCTACTGCCCTGCTACCTAACTACCTGTTACCTAACTGCTACTGCCCTGTTACCTAACTGCTACTGCCCTGTTACCTAACTACTACTGCCCTGCTACCTAACTACTACTGCCCTGCTACCTAACTACTACTGCCCTGCTACCTAACTGCTACTGCCCTGCTACCTGCTCTGCTACCTAACTGCTACTGTTAACTAACTACCTAACTGCTACCTAACTACTACTGCCCTGCTACCTAACTACTACTGTTCTGCTACCTAACTGTTACTGCAATGCATTACCTAACTCACTACTGTTCTGCTACCTAACTGCTACTGCCCTGTTACCTAACTACTACTGCCCTGCTACCTAACTACTACTGCCCTGCTACCTAACTACTACTGCCCTGCTACCTAACTACTACTGCCCTGTTACCTAACTGCTACTGCCCTGCTACCTAACTACTACTGCCCTGCTACCTAACTACTGCCCTGCTACCTAACTGCTACCTAACTACTACTGCTCCTGCTACCTAACTACTACTGCCCTGCTACCTAACTGCTACTGCCCTGCTACCTAACTACTACTGCCCTGCTACCTAACTACTACTGCCCTGCTACCTAACTACTACTGCCCTGCTACCTAACTACTACTGCCCCACTACCTAACTGCTACTGCCTTGCTACTGCCCTGCTACCTAACTGCTACTGCTCTGCTACCTAACTGCTACTGCCCTGCTACCTAACTGCTACTGCCCTGCTACCTAACTACTACTGCCCTGCTACCTAACTACTACTGCCCTGCTACCTAACTGCTACTGCCCTGCTACCTAACTGCTACTGCCCTGCTACCTAACTACTACTGCCTGCTACCTAACTGCTACTGCCCTGCTACTGCTACCCTAATACCTAACTACTACTGCCCTGCTACCTAACTACTACTGCCCTGCTACCTAACTGCTACTGCCCTGCTACCTAACTGCTACTGCTCTGCTACCTAACTGCTACTGCCCTGCTACCTAACTGCTACTGCCCTGCTACCTAACTACTACTGCCCTGCTACCTAACTGCTACTGCCCTGCTACCTAACTGCTACTGCCCTGCTACCTAACTGCTACTGCCCTGCTACCTAACTGCTACTGCCCTGCTACCTAACTGCTACTGCCCTGCTACCTAACTACTACTGCCCTGCTACCTAACTACTACTGCCCTAACTACCTAACTACTACTGCCCTGCTACCTAACTACTACTGCCCTGCTACCTAACTGCTACTGCCCTGCTACCTAACTACTACTGCCCTGCTACCTACCTAACTACTACTGCCCTGCTACCTAACTACTACTGCCCTGCTACCTAACTGCTACTGCCCTGCTACCTAACTACTACTGCCCTGCTACCTAACTACTACTGCCCTGCTACCTAACTACTACTGCCCTGCTACCTAACTACTACTGCCCTGCTACCTAACTACTACTGCCCTGCTACCTAACTACTACTGCCCTGCTACCTAACTGCTACTGCCCTGCTACCTAACTACTACTGCCCTGCTACCTAACTACTACTGCCCTGCTACCTAACTACTACTGCCCTGCTACCTAACTACTACTGCCCTGCTACCTAACTGCTACTGCCCTGCTACCTAACTACTACTGCCCTGCTACCTAACTACTACTGCCCTGCTACCTAACTACTACTGCCCTGCTACCTAACTGCTACTGCCCTGCTACCTAACTGCTACTGCCCTGCTACCTAACTGCTACTGCTACCTAACTGCTACTGCCCTGCTACCTAACTGCTACCTGCTACCTAACTGCTACTACTTTAACCCTGCTACCTAACTACTACTGCCCTGCTACCTAACTGCTACTGCCTGCTAACTGCTACCTAACTACTACTGCCCTGCTACCTAACTACTACTGCCCTGCTACCTAACTACTACTGCCCTGCTACCTAACTGCTACTGCCCTGCTACCTAACTACTACTGCCCTGCTACCTAACTACTACTGCCCTGCTACCTAACTACTACTGCCCTGCTACCTAACTACTACTGCCCTGCTACCTAACTGCTACTGCCCTGCTACCTAACTACTACTGCCCTGCTACCTAACTACTACTGCCCTGCTACCTAACTGCTACTGCCCTGCTACCTAACTACTACTGCCCTGCTACCTAACTGCTACTGCCCTGCTACCTAACTGCTACTGCCCTGCTACCTAACTACTACTGCCCTGCTACCTAACTGCTACTGCCCTGTTACCTAACTACTACTGCCCTGCTACCTAACTACTACTGCCCTGCTACCTAACTGCTACTGCCTGCTACCTAACTACCTGCTACTACCTAAACTGCTACTAACTACTACTGCCTGCTACCTAACTGCTACTGCCCTGCTACCTAACTACTACTGCTACTGCTACCTAACTACTACTGCCCTGCTACCTAACTACTACTGCCCTGCTACCTAACTGCTACTGCTGCCCTGCTACCTAACTACCTACCTAACTACTACTGCTCTGCTACCTAACTACTACTGCCCTGCTACCTAACTACTACTGCTCTGCTACCTAACTACTACTGCCCTGCTACCTAACTGCTACTGCCCTGCTACCTAACTACTACTGCTCTGCTACCTAACTACTACTGCCCTGCTACCTAACTACTACTGCCCTGCTACCTAACTGCTACTGCCCTGCTACCTAACTACTACTGCCCTGCTACCTAACTGCTACTGCCCTGCTACCTAACTACTACTGCCCTGCTACCTAACTGCTACTGCCCTGCTACTGCCCTGCTACCTAACTACTACTGCCCTGCTACCTAACTACTACTGCCCTGCTACCTAACTACTACTGCCCTGCTACCTAACTACTACTGCCCTGCTACCTAACTGCTACTGCCCTGCTACCTAACTACTACTGCCCTGCTACCTAACTGCTACTGCCCTGCTACTGCTACCTAACTACTACTGCCCTGCTACCTAACTGCTACTGCCCTGCTACCTAACTACTACTGCCCTGCTACCTAACTACTACTGCCCTGCTACCTAACTACTACTGCCCTGCTACCTAACTGCTACTGCCCTGCTACCTAACTACTACTGCCCTGCTACCTAACTGCTACTGCCCTGCTACCTAACTACTACTGCCCTGCTACCTAACTACTACTGCCCTGCTACCTAACTACTACTGCCCTACCTAACTACCTAACTGCTACTGCCCTGCTACCTAACTGCTACTGCCCTGCTACCTAACTACTACTGCCCTGCTACCTAACTACTACTGCCCTGCTACCTAACTGCTACTGCCCTGCTACCTAACTACTACTGCCCTGCTACCTAACTGCTACTGCCCTACTGCCCTACCTAACTACTACTGCCCTGCTACCTAACTACTACTGCCCTGCTACTAACTAACTAACTACTGCCCTGCTACCTAACTACTACTGCCCTGCTACCTAACTACTACTGCCCTGCTACCTAACTACTACTGCCCTGCTACCTAACTACTACTGCCCTGCTACCTAACTACTACTGCCCTGCTACCTAACTACTACTGCCCTGCTACCTAACTACTACTGCCCCTACCTAACTACTACTGCCCTGCTACTAACCCTGCTACCTAACTACTACTGCCCTGCTACCTAACTACTACTGCCCTGCTACCTAACTACTACTGCCCTGCTACCTAACTGCTACTGCCCTGCTACCTAACTACTACTGCCCTGCTACCTAACTAACTACTACTGCCCTGCTACCTAACTGCTACTGCCCTGCTACCTAACTGCTACTGCCCTGCTACCTAACTGCTACTGCCCTGCTACCTAACTGCTACTGCCCTGCTACCTACCTAACTGCTACCTAACTACTGCTACCTAACTGCTACTGCCCTGCTACCTAACTGCTACTGCCCTGCTACCTAACTGCTACTGCCCTGCTACCTAACTGCTACTGCCCTGCTACCTAACTACTACTGCCCTGCACTGCCCTAACTACTACTGCCCTGCTACCTAACTGCTACTGCCCTGCTACCTAACTACTACTGCCCTGCTACCTAACTGCCTAACTGCTACTGCCCTGCTACCTAACTACTACTGCCCTGCTACCTAACTACTACTGCCCTGCTACCTAACTGCTACTGCCCTGCTACCTAACTACTACTGCTCTGCTACCTAACTACTACTGCCCTGCTACCTAACTGCTACTGCCCTGCTACCTAACTACTACTGCTCTGCTACCTAACTACTACTGCCCTGCTACCTAACTGCTACTGCCCTGCTACCTAACTGCTACTGCCCTGCTACCTAACTGCTACTGCTACTGCCCTGCTACCTAACTACTACTGCCCTGCTACCTAACTACTACTGCCCTGCTACCTAACTACTACTGCCCTGCTACCTAACTACTACTGCCCTGCTACCTAACTACTACTGCCCTGCTACCTAACTACTACTGCCCTGCTACCTAACTGCTACTGCCCTGCTACCTAACTACTACTGCCCTGCTACCTAACTACTACTGCCCTGCTACCTAACTACTACTGCCCTGCTACCTAACTGCTACTGCCCTGCTACTGCCCTGCTACCTAACTGCTACTGCCCTGCTACTGCCCTGCTACCTAACTACTACTGCCCTGCTACCTAACTGCTACTGCCCTGCTACTGCCCTGCTACCTAACTACTACCAACTGCTACCTAACTACTACTGCTACCTAACTACTACTGCCCTGCTACCTAACTACTACTGCCCTGCTACCTAACTACTACTGCCCTGCTACCTAACTGCTACTGCCCTGCTACCTAACTACTACTGCCCTGCTACCTAACTGCTACTGCCCTACCTAACCTAACTGCTACCTAACTACTACTGCCCTGCTACCTAAACTGCCCTGCTACTGCCCTGCTACCTAACTACTACTGCCCTGCTACCTAACTAACTACTGCCCTGCTACCTAACTACTACTGCCCTGCTACCTAACTGCTACTGCCCCTGCTACCTAACTGCTACTGCTACTGCCCTGCTACCTAACTACTGCCCTGCTACCTAACTACTACTGCCCTGCTACCTAACTGCTACTGCCCTGCTACCTAACTACTACTGCCCTGCTACCTAACTACTACTGCCCTGCTACCTAACTACTACTGCCCTGCTACCTAACTACTACTGCCCTGCTACCTAACTACTACTGCCCTGCTACCTAACTACTGCTACTGCCCTGCTACCTAACTGCTACTGCCCTGCTACCTAACTACTACTGCCCTGCTACCTAACTGCTACTGCCCTAACTACTACTACCTAACTGCTACTGCCCTGCTACCTAACTGCTACTGCCCTGCTACCTAACTACTACTGCCCTGCTACCTAACTACTACTGCCCTGCTACCTAACTACTACTGCCCTGCTACCTAACTACTACTGCCCTGCTACCTAACTACTACTGCCCTGCTACCTAACTGCTACTGCTACTGCCCTGCTACCTAACTACTACTGCCCTGCTACCTAACTGCTACTGCCCTGCTACCTAACTACTACTGCCCTGCTACCTAACTGCTACTGCCCTGCTACCTAACTGCTACTGCCCTGCTACCTAACTACTACTGCCCTGCTACCTAACTACTACTGCCCTGCTACCTAACTACTACTGCCCTGCTACCTAACTACTACTGCCCTGCTACCTAACTGCTACTGCCCTGCTACCTAACTACTACTGCCCTGCTACCTAACTGCTACTGCCCTGCTACTGCCCTGCTACCTAACTGCTACTGCCCTGCTACCTAACTGCTACTGCCCTGCTACCTAACTACTACTGCCCTGCTACCTAACTACTACTGCCCTGCTACCTAACTACTACTGCCCTGCTACCTAACTGCTACTGCCCTGCTACCTAACTACTACTGCCCTGCTACCTAACTGCTACTGCCCTGCTACCTAACTGCTACTGCCCTGCTACCTAACTACTACTGCCCTGCTACCTAACTACTACTGCCCTGCTACCTAACTGCTACTGCCCCTAACTACCTGCCCTGCTACTACTGCCCTGCTACCTAACTGCTACTGCCCTGCTACCTAACTACTACTGCCCTGCTACCTAACTGCTACTGCCCTGCTACTGCCCTGCTACCTAACTACTACTGCCCTGCTACCTAACTGCTACTGCCCTGCTACTGCCCTGCTACCTAACTGCTACTGCCCTGCTACCTAACTACTACTGCCCTGCTACCTAACTACTACTGCCCTGCTACCTAACTGCTACTGCCCTGCTACCTAACTACTACTGCCCTGCTACCTAACTGCTACTGCCCTGCTACCTAACTGCTACTGCCCTGCTACCTAACTACTACTGCCCTGCTACCTAACTGCTACTGCCCTGCTACCTAACTACTACTGCCCTGCTACCTAACTAACTACTACTGCCCTGCTACCTAACTACTACTGCCCTGCTACCTAACTACTACTGCCCTGCTACCTAACCTAACTGCCTGCTACCTAACTGCTACTGCCCTGCTACCTAACTGCTACTGCCCTGCTACCTAACTACTACTGCCCTGCTACTGCCCTGCTACCTAACTGCTACTGCCCTGCTACCTAACTGCTACTGCCCTGCTACCTAACTACTACTGCCCTGCTACCTAACTACTACTGCCCTGCTACCTAACTACTACTGCCCTGCTACCTAACTGCTACTGCCCCACTACCTAACTGCTACTGCCTTGCTACTGCCCTGCTACCTAGCTACTACTGCCCTGCTACCTAATTACTACTGCCTTGCTGCCTAACTACTACTGCCCCACTACCTAACTGCTACTGCCCTACCTACCTAACTACCTAACTGCTACTGCCCTGCTACCTAACTGCTACCTAACTACTGCCCTGCTACCTAACTACTACTGCCCTGCTACCTAACTGCTACTGCCCTGCTACCTAACTGCTACTGCCCTGCTACCTAACTGCTACTACTGCCCTGCTACCTAACTACTACTGCCCTGCTACCTAACTACTACTGCCCTGCTACCTAACTGCTACTGCCCTGCTACCTAACTACTACTGCCCTGCTACCTAACTGCTACTGCCCTACCTAACCTAACTGCTACTGCCCTGCTACCTAACTAACTACTGCCCTGCTACCTAACTGCTACTGCCCTGCTACCTAACTACTACTGCCCTGCTACCTAACTGCTACTGCCCTGCTACCTAACTGCTACTGCCCTGCTACCTAACTACTACTGCCCTGCTACCTAACTACTACTGCCCTGCTACCTAACTGCTACTGCCCTGCTACCTAACTACTACTGCCCTGCTACCTAACTACTACTGCCCTGCTACCTAACCTGCTACCTAACTGCTACTGCCCTGCTACCTAACTGCTACTGCCCTGCTACCTAACTACTACTGCCCTGCTACCTAACTGCTAACTGCCACTGCTACCTAACTGCTACTGCCCTGCTACCTAACTACTACTGCCCTGCTACCTAACTGCTACTGCCCTGCTACCTAACTACTACTGCCCTGCTACCTAACTGCTACTGCCCTGCTACTGCCCTGCTACTGCCCTGCTACCTAACTGCTACTGCCCTGCTACCTAACTACTACTGCCCTGCTACCTAACTACTACTGCCCTGCTACCTAACTACTACTGCCCTGCTACCTAACTGCTACTGCCCTGCTACCTAACTGCTACTGCCCTGCTACCTAACTGCTACTGCCCTGCTACTGCTACTACTGCTCTGCTACCTAACTACTACTGCCCTGCTACCTAACTACTACTGCCCTGCTACCTAACTACTACTGCCCTGCTACCTAACTGCTACTGCCCTGCTACCTAACTGCTACTGCCCTGCTACCTAACTACTACTGCCCTGCTACCTAACTACTACTGCCCTGCTACCTAACTACTACTGCCCTGCTACCTAACTGCTACTGCCCTGCTACCTAACTACTACTGCCCTGCTACCTAACTACTACTGCCCTGCTACCTAACTACTACTGCCCTGCTACCTAACTACTACTGCCCTGCTACCTAACTACTACTGCCCTGCTACCTAACTACTACTGCCCTGCTACCTAACTGCTACTGCCCTGCTACCTAACTACTACTGCCCTGCTACTGCCCTGCTACCTAACTGCTACTGCCCTGCTACCTAACTACTACTGCCCTGCTACCTAACTGCTACTGCCCTGCTACCTAACTACTACTGCCCTGCTACCTAACTGCTACTGCCCTGCTACCTAACTGCTACTGACCTGCTACCTAACTGCTACTGCCCTGCTACCTAACTGCTACCTAACTACTACTGCCCCACTACCTAACTGCTACTGCCCTGCTACCTAACTACTACTGCCCTGCTACCTAACTACTACTGCCCTGCTA
Organism: Oncorhynchus nerka; assembly: GCF_034236695.1. Classification (NCBI taxonomy): domain Eukaryota; kingdom Metazoa; phylum Chordata; class Actinopteri; order Salmoniformes; family Salmonidae; genus Oncorhynchus; species Oncorhynchus nerka. The sequence continues at coordinate 71,654 of NW_027039796.1, read as the reverse complement.
CCTAACTACTACTGCCCTGCTACCTAACTACTACTGCCCTGCTACCTAACTACTACTGCCCTGCTACCTAACTGCTACTGCCCTGCTACCTAACTGCTACTGCCCTGCTACCTAACTACTACTGCCCTGCTACCTAACTACTACTGCCCTGCTACCTAACTACTAACTGCTACCTAACTGCTACTGCCCTGCTACCTAACTACTACTGCCCTGCTACCTAACTGCTACTACTGCCCTGCTACCTAACTACTACTGCCCTGCTACCTAACTACTACTGCTGAATTTCCTGCTACCTAACTGCTACTGCCCCTACCTAACTGCTACTGCCCTGCTACCTAACTACTACTGCCCTGCTACCTAACTACTACTGCCCTGCTACCTAACTACTACTGCCCTGCTACCTAACTGCTACTGCTACCTACTACTGCCCTGCTACCTAACTACTACTGCCCTGCTACCTAACTGCTACTGCCCTGCTACCTAACTACTACTGCCCTGCTACCTAACTGCTACTGCCCTGCTACCTAACTACTACTGCCCTGCTACCTAACTGCTACTGCCCTGCTACCTAACTGCTACTGCCCTGCTACCTAACTGCCCTGCTACTGCCCTGCTACCTAACTGCTACTGCCCTGCTACCTAACTACTACTGCCCTGCTACCTAACTGCTACTGCCCTGCTACCTAACTACTACTGCCCTGCTACCTAACTGCTACTGCCCTGCTACCTAACTACTACTGCCCTGCTACCTAACTACCTAACTAACTACTGCCCTGCTACCTAACTACTGCCCTGCTACCTAACTGCTACTGCCCTGCTACCTAACTACTACTGCCCTGCTACCTAACTGCTACTGCCCTGCTACCTAACTGCCCTGCTACTGCCCTGCTACCTAACTACTACTGCCCTGCTACCTAACTGCTACTGCCCTGCTACCTAACTGCTACTGCCCTGCTACCTAACTACTACTGCCCTGCTACCTAACTACTACTGCCCTGCTACCTAACTACTACTGCCCTGCTACTGCCCCACTACCTAACTGCTACTGCCCTGCTACCTAACTACTACTGCCCTGCTACCTAACTACTACTGCCCTGCTACCTAACTACTACTGCCCTGCTACCTAACTGCTACTGCCCTGCTACCTAACTACTACTGCCCTGCTACCTAACTGCTACTGCCCTGCTACCTAACTGCTACTGCCCTGCTACCTAACTACTACTGCCCTGCTACCTAACTACTACTGCCCTGCTACCTAACTGCTACTGCCCTGCTACCTAACTACCTAACTACTACTGCCCTGCTACCTAACTGCTACCTACTGCCCTGCTACCTAACTGCTACTGCCCTGCTACCTAACTACTACTGCTACCTAACTACTACTGCCCTGCTACCTAACTACTACTGCCCTGCTACCTAACTGCTACTGCCCTGCTACCTAACTGCTACTGCCCTGCTACTGCTCTGCTACCTAACTACTACTGCCCTGCTACCTAACTGCTACTGCCCTGCTACCTAACTACTACTGCCCTGCTACCTAACTACTACTGCCCTGCTACCTAACTACTACTGCCCTGCTACCTAACTGCTACTGCCCTGCTACCTAACTGCTACTGCCCTGCTACCTAACTACTACTGCCCTGCTACCTAACTACTACTGCCCTGCTACCTAACTGCTACTGCCCTGCTACCTAACTGCTACTGCCCTGCTACCTAACTACTACTGCCCCACTACCTAACTGCTACTGCCTTGCTACTGCCCTGCTACCTAACTGCTACTGCCCTGCTACCTAACTACTACTGCCCTGCTACCTAACTACTACTGCCCTGCTACCTAACTGCTACTGCCCTGCTACCTAACTACTACTAACCTGCTACCTAACTACTACTGCCCTGCTACCTAACTACTACTGCCCTGCTACCTAACTACTACTGCCCTGCTACCTAACTACTACTGCCCTGCTACCTAACTACTACTGCCCTGCTACCTAACTGCTACTGCCCTGCTACCTAACTACTACTGCCCTACTACCTACTGCTACTAACTGCTACTGCCCTGCTACCTAACTACTAACTGCTACCACTACTAACTAACTGCCCTGCTACCTAACTACTACTGCCCTGCTACCTAACTGCTACTGCCCTGCTACCTAACTACTACTGCCCTGCTACTGCCCTGCTACCTAACTGCTACTGCTCTGCTACCTAACTGCTACTGCCCTGCTACCTAACTGCTACTGCCCTGCTACCTAACTGCTACCTAACTACTACTGCCCTGCTACCTACTGCCCTGCTACCTAACTACTACACTGCCCTGCTACCTAACTACTACTGCCCTGCTACCTAACTGCTACTGCCCTGCTACCTAACTGCTACTGCCCTGCTACCTAACTACTACTGCCCTGCTACCTAACTGCTACTGCCCTGCTACCTAACTACTACTGCCCTGCTACCTAACTACTACTGCTCTGCTACCTAACTACTACTGCCCTGCTACCTAACTACTACTGCCCTGCTACCTAACTACTACTGCCCTGCTACCTAACTGCTACTGCCCTGCTACCTAACTACTACTGCCCTGCTACCTAACTACTACTGCCCTGCTACCTAACTACTACTGCCCTGCTACCTAACTGCTACTGCCCTGCTACCTAACTACTACTGCCCTGCTACCTAACTGCTACTGCCCTGCTACCTAACTGCTACTGCCCTGCTACCTAACTACTACTGCCCTGCTACCTAACTGCTACTGCCCTGCTAACTGCTACTGCCTAACTACTACTGCCCTGCTACCTAACTACTACTGCCCTGCTACCTAACTACTACTGCCCTGCTACCTAACTGCTACTGCCCTGCTACCTAACTACTACTGCCCTGCTACCTAACTACTACTGCCCTGCTACCTAACTACTACTGCCCTGCTACCTAACTGCTACTGCCCTGCTACCTAACTAACTGCTACTGCCCTGCTACCTAACTACTGCTACCTAACTACTGCCCTGCTACCTAACTACTACTGCCCTGCTACCTAACTACTACTGCCCTGCTACCTAACTACTGCTACCTAACTACTGCCCTGCTACCTAACTACTACTGCCCTGCTACCTAACTACTACTGCCCTGCTACCTAACTACTACTGCCCTGCTACCTAACTACTACTGCCCTGCTACTGCCCTGCTACCTAACTACTGCCCTGCTACCTAACTACTACTGCCCTGCTACCTAACTGCTACTGCCCTGCTACCTAACTGCTACTGCCCTGCTACCTAACTGCTACTGCCCTGCTACTGCCCTGCTACCTAACTACTACTGCCCTGCTACCTAACTGCTACTGCCCTGCTACTGCCCTGCTACCTAACTACTACTGCCCTGCTACCTAACTGCTACTGCCCTGCTACCTAACTACTACTGCCCTGCTACCTAACTACTACTGCCCTGCTACCTAACTGCTACTGCCCTGCTACCTAACTGCTACTGCCCTGCTACCTAACTGCTACTAACTGCTACTGCCCTGCTACCTAACTACTACTGCCCTGCTACCTAACTGCTACTGCCTGCTACCTAACTGCTACTGCCCTGCTACCTAACTACTACTGCCCTGCTACCTAACTACTACTGCCCCCTACCTAACTACTACTGCCCTGCTACCTAACTACTACTGCCCTGCTACCTAACTACTACTGCCCTGCTACCTAACTACTACTGCCCTGCTACCTAACTACTACTGCTCTGCTACCTAACTACTACTGCCCTGCTACCTAACTACTACTGCTACCTAACTGCCCTGCTACCTAACTGCTACTGCCCTGCTACCTAACTACTACTGCCCTGCTACCTAACTGCTACTGCCCTGCTACCTACCTAACTGCTACCTAACTACTACTGCCCTGCTACCTAACTACTACTGCCCTGCTACCTAACTACTACTGCCCTGCTACCTAACTACTACTGCCCTGCTACCTAACTACTACTGCCCTGCTACCTAACTGCTACTGCACTGCTACCTAACTGCTACTGCCCTGCTACCTAACTACTACTGCCCTGCTACCTAACTGCTACTGCCCTGCTACCTAACTACTACTGCCCTGCTACCTAACTACTACTGCCCTGCTACCTAACTACTACTGCCCTGCTACCTAACTGCTACTGCCCTGCTACTGCCCTGCTACCTAACTACTGCCCTATTAACTGCTACCTAACTGCTACTGCCCTGCTACCTAACTGCTACTGCTACCTAACTGCTACTGCCCTGCTACCTAACTACTACTGCCCTGCTACCTAACTACTACTGCCCTGCTACCTAACTGCTACTGCCCTGCTACCTAACTACTACTGCCCTGCTACCTAACTACTACTGCCCTGCTACCTAACTACTACTGCCCTGCTACCTAACTGCTACTGCCCTGCTACCTAACTACTACTGCCCTGCTACCTAACTGCTACTGCCCTGCTACCTAACTGCTACTGCCCTGCTACCTAACTACTACTGCCCTGCTACCTAACTACTACTGCTCTGCTACCTTACTACTACTGCTCTTCTACCTAACTACTACTGCTCTGCTACCTAACTACTACTGCTCTGCTCTGCTACCTAACTACTACTGCCCTGCTACCTAAGTACTACTGCCCTGCTACCTAACTACTACTGCCCTGCTACCTAACTACTACTGCCCTGCTACCTAACTACTACTGCCCTGCTACCTAACTACTACTGCCCTGCTACCTAACTGCTACTGCCCTGCTACCTAACTGCTACTGCCCTGCTACCTAACTACTACTGCCCTGCTACCTAACTGCTACTGCCCTGCTACCTAACTGCTACTGCCCTGCTACCTAACTACTACTGCCCTGCTACCTAACTACTACTGCCCTGCTACCTAACTACTACTGCCCTGCTACCTAACTGCCCTGCCCTGCTACCTAACTACTACTGCCCTGCTACCTAACTACTACTGCCCCCTGCTACCTAACTACTACTGCCCTGCTACCTAACTGCTACTGCCCTGCTACCTAACTGCTACTGCCCTGCTACCTAACTACTACTGCCCTGCTACCTAACTACTACTGCCCTGCTACCTAACTACTACTGCCCTGCTACCTAACTGCTACTGCCCTGCTACCTAACTACTACTGCCCTGCTACCTAACTGCTACTGCCCTGCTACCTAAACCTAACTGCTACTGCCTGCTACCTAACTGCTACTGCCCTGCTACCTAACTGCTACTGCCCTGCTACCTAACTACTACTGCCCCGCTACCTAACTGCTACTGCCCTGCTACCTAACTGCTACTGCCCTGCTACCTAACTGCTACTGCCCTGCTACCTAACTACTACTGCCCTGCTACCTAACTGCTACTGCCCTGCTACCTAACTGCTACTGCTACCTAACTACTACTGCCCTGCTACCTAACTGCTACTGCCCTGCTACCTAACTACTACTGCCCTGCTACCTAACTACTACTGCCCTGCTACCTAACTGCTACTGCCCTGCTACCTAACTACTACTGCCCTGCTACCTAACTGCTACTGCCCTGCTACCTAACTACTACTGCCCTGCTACCTAACTGCTACTGCCCTGCTACCTAACTACTACTGCCCTGCTACCTAACTACTACTGCCCTGCTACCTAACTACTACTGCCCTGCTACCTAACTGCTACTGCCCTGCTACCTAACTGCTACTGCCCTGCTACTGCCCTGCTACCTAACTACTACTGCCCTGCTACCTAACTGCTACTGCCCTGCTACCTAACTGCTACTGCCCTGCTACCTAACTACTACTGCCCTGCTACCTAACTACTACTGCCCTGCTACCTAACTGCTACTGCCCTGCTACCTAACTGCCCTGCTACTGCCCTGCTACCTAACTACTACTGCCCTGCTACCTAACTGCTACTGCCCTGCTACCTAACTACTACTGCCCTGCTACCTAACTGCTACTACTGCCCTGCTACCTAACTGCTACTGCTCTGCTACCTAACTGCTACTGACCTGCTACCTAACTGCTACTGCCCTGCTACCTAACTGCTACCTAACTACTACTGCCCTGCTACCTAACTACTACTGCCCTGCTACCTAACTGCTACTGCCCTGCTACCTAACTACTACTGCCCTGCTACCTAACTACTACTGCCCTGCTACCTAACTGCTACTGCCCTGCTACCTAACTGCTACTGCCCTGCTACCTAACTACTACTGCCCTGCTACCTAACTGCTACTGCTACTGCCCTGCTACCTAACTACTACTGCCCTGCTACCTAACTGCTACTGCCCTGCTACCTAACTGCTACTGCCCTGCTACTGCCCTGCTACCTAACTACTACTGCCCTGCTACCTAACTGCTACTGCCCTGCTACCTAACTACTACTGCCCTGCTACCTAACTGCTACTGCCCTGCTACCTAACTACTACTGCCCTGCTACCTAACTACTACTGCCCTGCTACCTAACTACTACTGCCCTGCTACCTAACTGCTACTGCCCTGCTACCTAACTACTACTGCCCTGCTACCTAACTACTACTGCCCTGCTACCTAACTACTACTGCCCTGCTACCTAACTGCTACTGCCCTGCTACCTAACTACTACTGCCCTGCTACCTAACTGCTACTGCCCTGCTACCTAACTGCTACTGCCCTGCTACCTAACTGCTACTGCCCTGCTACCTAACTACCTAACTGCTAACTGCTAACTGCTACTGCCCTGCTACCTAACTGCTACTGCCCTGCTACCTAACTACTACTGCCCTGCTACCTAACTACTACTGCCCTGCTACCTAACTGCTACTGCCCTGCTACCTAACTACTACTGCCCTGCTACCTAACTACTACTGCCCTGCTACCTAACTGCTACTGCCCTGCTACCTAACTGCTACTGCCCTGCTACCTAACTGCTACTGCCCTGCTACCTAACTACTACTGCCCTGCTACCTAACTACTACTGCCCTGCTACCTAACTGCTACTGCCTTGCTACTGCCCTGCTACCTAACTGCTACTGCCCTGCTACCTAACTGCTACTGCCCTGCTACCTAACTACTACTGCCCTGCTACCTAACTGCTACTGCCCTGCTACCTAACTACTACTGCCCTGCTACCTAACTGCTACTGCCCTGCTACCTAACTACTACTGCCCTGCTACCTAACTGCTACTGCCCTGCTACCTAACTACTACTGCCCTGCTACCTAACTACTACTGCCCTGCTACCTAACTGCTACTGCCCTGCTACCTAACTACTACTGCCCTGCTACCTAACTACTACTGCCCTGCTACCTAACTACTACTGCCCTGCTACCTAACTACTACTGCCCTGCTACCTAACTACTACTGCCCTGCTACCTGCTACTGCCCTGCTACCTAACTACTACTGCCCTGCTACCTAACTGCTACTGCCCTGCTACCTAAACTACTACTGCCCTGCTACCTAACTACTACTGCCCTGCTACCTAACTGCTACTGCCCTGCTACCTAACTACTACTGCCCTGCTACCTAACTACTACTGCCCTGCTACCTAACTACTACTGCTCTGCTACCTAACTACTACTGCCCTGCTACCTAACTGCTACTGCCCTGCTACCTAACTGCTACTGCCCTGCTACCTAACTGCTACTGCCCTGCTACTGCCCTGCTACCTAACTACTACTGCCCTGCTACCTAACTGCTACTGCCCTGCTACTGCCCTGCTACCTAACTACTACTGCCCTGCTACCTAACTACTACTGCCCTGCTACCTAACTACTACTGCCCTGCTACCTAACTGCTACTGCCCTGCTACCTAACTACTACTGCCCTGCTACCTAACTGCTACTGCCCTGCTACCTAACTGCTACTGCCCTGCTACCTAACTACTACTGCCCTGCTACCTAACTACTACTGCCCTGCTACCTAACTGCTACTGCCCTGCTACCTAACTACCTAACTACTACTGCCCTGCTACCTAACTGCTACTGCCCTGCTACCTAACTACTACTGCCCTGCTACCTAACTACTACTGCCCTGCTACCTAACTACTACTGCCCTGCTACCTAACTGCTACTGCCCTGCTACCTAACTGCTACTGCCCTGCTACCTAACTGCTACTGCCCTGCTACCTAACTGCTACTGCCCTGCTACCTAACTGCTACTGCCTACCTAACTGCTACTGCCCTACCTAACTGCTACTGCCCTGCTACCTAACTACTACTGCCCTGCTACCTAACTACTACTGCCCTGCTACCTAACTACTACTGCCCTGCTACCTAACTACTACTGCCCTGCTACCTAACTACTGCCCTGCTACCTAACTGCTACTGCCCTGCTACCTAACTACTACTGCCCTGCTACCTAACTGCTACTGCCCTGCTACCTAACTACTACTGCCCTGCTACCTAACTGCTACTGCTACTGCCCTGCTACCTAACTACTACTGCCCTGCTACCTAACTACTACTGCCCTGCTACCTAACTACTACTGCCCTGCTACCTAACTGCTACTGCCCTGCTACCTAACTGCTACTGCCCTGCTACCTAACTACTACTGCCCTGCTACCTAACTACTACTGCCCTGCTACCTAACTGCTACTGCCCTGCTACCTAACTGCTACTGCCCTGCTACCTAACTGCTACTGCTACCTAACTGCTACTGCCCTGCTACCTAACTACTACTGCCCTGCTACCTAACTGCTACTGCCCTGCTACCTAACTGCTACTGCCCTGCTACCTAACTACTACTGCCCTGCTACCTAACTACTACTGCTACCTGCTACCTAACTACTACTGCCCTGCTACCTAACTGCTACTGCCCTGCTACCTAACTACTACCTAACTGCCCTGCTACCTAACTGCTACTGCCCTGCTACCTAACTGCTACTGCCCTGCTACCTAACTGCTACTGCCCTGCTACCTAACTACTACTGCCCTGCTACCTAACTACTACTGCCCTGCTACCTAACTACTACTGCCCTGCTACCTAAACTGCCCTGCTACCTAACTGCTACTGCTACCTAACTGCTACTAACTGCTACTGCCCTGCTACCTAACTACTACTGCCCTGCTACCTAACTGCTACTGCCCTGCTACCTAACTACTACTGCTCTGCTACCTAACTACTACTGCCCTGCTACCTAACTACTACTGCTCTGCTACCTAACTACTACTGCCCTGCTACCTAACTACTACTGCCCTACCTACCTAACTGCCCTACCTAACTGCTACTGCTACTGCCCTGCTACCTAACTACTACTGCCCTGCTACCTAAACTACTACCTAACTGCTACCTGCTACTGCCCTGCTACCTAACTGCTACTGCCCTGCTACCTAACTGCTACTGCCCTGCTACCTAACTGCTACTGCCCTGCTACCTAACTACTACTGCCCTGCTACCTAACTACTACTGCCCTGCTACCTAACTGCTACTGCCCTGCTACCTAACTACTACTGCCCTGCTACCTAACTACTACTGCCCTGCTACCTAACTGCTACTGCCCTGCTACCTAACTACTACTGCCCTGCTACCTAACTACTACTGCCCTGCTACCTAACTGCTACTGCCCTGCTACTGCCCTGCTACCTAACTACTACTGCCCTGCTACCTAACTACTACTGCCCTGCTACCTAACTGCTACTGCCCTGCTACCTAACTGCTACTGCCCTGCTACCTAACTACTACTGCCCTGCTACCTAACTGCTACTGCCCTGCTACCTAACTACTACTGCCCTGCTACCTAACTAACTGCTACTGCCCTGCTACCTAACTACTACTGCCCTGCTACCTAACCTAACTGCTACTGCCCTGCTACCTAACTACTACTGCCCTGCTACCTAACTGCTACTGCCCTGCTACCTAACTACTACTGCCCTGCTACCTAACTGCTACTGCCTACTGCCCTGCTACTGCCCTGCTACCTAACTACTACTGCCCTGCTACCTAACTACTACTGCCCTGCTACCTAACTACTACTGCCCTGCTACCTAACTACTACTGCCCTGCTACCTAACTACTACTGCCCTGCTACCTAACTGCTACTGCCCTGCTACCTAACTACTACTGCCCCTACCTAACTGCTACTGCCCCTGCTACTGCCCCTACTGCTACCTAACTACTACTGCCCTGCTACCTAAACTGCCCTGCTACCTAACTACTGCCCTGCTACCTAACTACTACTGCCCTGCTACCTAACTACTACTGCTCTGCTACCTAACTACTACTGCCCTGCTACCTAACTGCTACTGCCCTGCTACCTAACTACTACTGCTCTGCTACCTAACTACTACTGCCCTGCTACCTAACTACTACTGCCCTGCTACCTAACTACTACTGCTACCTAACTGCTACTGCCCTGCTACCTAACTACTACTGCCCTGCTACCTAACTACTACTGCCCTGCTACCTAACTACTACTGCCCTGCTACCTAACTACTACTGCCCTGCTACCTAACTACTACTGCCCTGCTACCTAACTACTACTGCCCTGCTTCCTAACTACTACTGCCCTGCTACCTAACTACTACTGCCCTGCTACATAACTGCTACTGCCCTGCTTCTGCCCTGGTACCTAACTACTACTGCCCTGCTACATAACTGCTACTGCCCTGCTTCTGACCTGCTACCTAACTGCTACTGCCCTGCTACCTAACTGCTACTGCCCTGCTACCTAACCTAACTAACTGCTACTGCCCTGCTACCTAAACTTGCTACCTAACTGCTACTGCCCTGCTACCTAACTACTACTGCCCTGCTACCTAACTACTACTGCCCTGCTACCTAACTGCTACTGCCCTGCTACTGCCCTGCTACCTAACTACTACTGCCCTGCTACCTAACTGCTACTGCCCTGCTACCTAACTACTACTGCCCTGCTACCTAACTGCTACTGCCCTGCTACCTAACTACTACTGCCCTGCTACCTAACTGCTACTGCCCTGCTACCTAACTACTACTGCCCTGCTACCTAACTGCTACTGCCCTGCTACCTAACTACTACTGCCCTGCTACCTAACTGCTACTGCCCTGCTACCTAACTACTACTGCCCTGCTACCTAACTGCTACTGCCCTGCTACCTAACTGCTACTGCCCTGCTACCTAACTACTACTGCCCTGCTACCTAACTACTACTGCCCTGCTACCTAACTGCTACTGCCCTGCTACCTAACTGCTACTGCCCTGCTACCTAACTGCTACTGCCCTGCTACCTAACTACTACTGCCCTGCTACCTAACTACTACTGCCCTGCTACCTAACTGCTACTGCCCTGCTACCTAACTGCTACTGCCCTGCTACCTAACTGCTACTGCCCTGCTACCTAACTGCTACTGCCCTGCTACTGCCCTGCTACCTAACTACTACTGCCCTGCTACCTAACTACTACTGCCCCGCTACCTAACTACTACTGCCCTGCTACCTAACTACTACTGCCCTGCTACCTAACTACTACTGCCCTGCTACCTAACTACTACTGCTCTGCTACCTAACTACCTAACTGCTACTGCCCTGCTACCTAACTGCTACTGCCCTGCTACCTAACTACTACTGCCCTGCTACCTAACTACTACTGCCCTGCTACCTAACTACTACTGCCCTGCTACCTAACTACTACTGCCCTGCTACCTAACTACTACTGCCCTGCTACCTAACTGCTACTGCCCTGCTACCTAAACTGCTACCTAACTGCCCTGCTACCTAACTACTACTGCCCTGCTACCTAACTACTACTGCCCTGCTACCTAACTACTACTGCCCTGCTACCTAACTACTACTGCCCTGCTACCTAACTACTACTGCCCTGCTACCTAACTGCTACTGCCCTGCTACCTAACTACTACTGCCCTGCTACCTAACTGCTACTGCCCTGCTACCTAACTACTACTGCCCTGCTACCTAACTGCTACTGCCCTGCTACCTAACTACTACTGCCCTGCTACCTAACTGCTACTGCCCTGCTACCTAACTGCTACTGCCCTGCTACCTAACTGCTACTGCCCTGCTACCTAACTACTACTGCCCTGCTACCTAACTGCTACTGCCCTGCTACCTAACTACTACTGCCCTGCTACCTAACTCCTACTACCTAACCTAACTGCTACTGCCCTGCTACCTAACTGCTACTGCCCTGCTACCTAACTACTACTGCCCTGCTACCTAACTGCTACTGCCCTGCTACCTAACTACTACTGCCCTGCTACCTAACTACTACTGCCCTGCTACCTAACTACTACTGCCCTGCTACCTAACTACTACTGCCCTGCTACCTAACTACTACTGCCCTGCTACCTAACTACTACTGCTCTGCTACCTAACTACTACTGCCCTGCTACCTAACTACTACTGCCCTGCTACCTAACTACTACTGCCCTGCTACCTAACTACTACTGCCCTGCTACCTAACTACTACTGCCCTGCTACCTAACTACTGCCCTGCTACCTAACTGCTACTGCCCTGCTACCTAACTACTACTGCCCTGCTACCTAACTGCTACTGCCCTGCTACCTAACTACTACTGCCCTGCTACCTAACTAACTGCTACTGCTACCTAACTGCTACTGCCCTGCTACCTAACTACTACTGCTACTACCTAACTAACTGCCCTGCTACCTAACTGCTACTGCCCTGCTACCTAACTGCTACTGCCCTGCTACCTAACTGCTACTACTACTGCCCTGCTACCTAACTACTACTGCCCTGCTACCTAACTGCTACTGCCCTGCTACCTAACTACTACTGCCCTGCTACCTAACTGCTACTGCCCTGCTACCTAACTACTGCCCTGCTACCTACTGCCCTGCTACCTAACTACTACTGCCCTGCTACCTAACTGCTACTGCCCTGCTACCTAACTACTACTGCCCTGCTACCTAACTGCTACTGCCCTGCTACCTAACTGCTACTGCCCTGCTACCTAACTACTACTGCCCTGCTACCTAACTACTACTGCCCTGCTACCTAACTGCTACTGCCCTGCTACCTAACTGCTACTGCCCTGCTACCTAACTGCTACTGCCCTGCTACCTAACTGCTACTGCCCTGCTACCTAACTACTACTGCCCTGCTACCTAACTACTACTGCCCTGCTACCTAACTGCTACTGCCCTGCTACTGCCCTGCTACCTAACTACTACTGCCCTGCTACCTAACTGCTACTGCCCTGCTACCTAACTACTACTGCCCTGCTACCTAACTGCTACTGCCCTGCTACCTAACTGCTACTGCCCTGCTACCTAACTACTACCTAACTGCCCTGCTACCTAACTGCTACTGCCCTGCTACCTAACTACTACTGCCCTGCTACCTAACTGCTACTGCCCTGCTACCTAACTACTACTGCCCTGCTACCTAACTACTACTGCCCTGCTACCTAACTGCTACTGCCCTGCTACCTAACTACTACTGCCCTGCTACCTAACTGCTACTGCCCTGCTACCTAACTGCTACTGCCCTGCTACCTAACTGCTACTGCTACTGCCCTGCTACCTAACTACTACTGCCCTGCTACCTAACTGCTACTGCCCTGCTACCTAACTACTACTGCCCTGCTACCTAACTGCTACTGCCCTGCTACCTAACTGCTACTGCTACCTAACCTACTGCCCTGCTACCTAACTACTACTGCCCTGCTACCTAACTACTACTGCCCTGCTACCTAACTGCTACTGCCCTGCTACCTAACTACTACTGCCCTGCTACTAACTAACTGCTACTACCTAACTGCTACTGCCCTGCTACCTAACTGCTACTGCCCTGCTACCTAACTACTACTGCCCTGCTACCTAACTACTACTGCCCTGCTACCTAACTACTACTGCTCTGCTACCTAACTACTACTGCCCTGCTACCTAACTACTACTGCCCTGCTACCTAACTACTACTGCCCTGCTACCTAACTACTACTGCCCTGCTACTGCTACCTAACTACTAACTGCTACTACCTAACTACTACTGCCCTGCTACCTAACTGCTACTGCCCTGCTACCTAACTACTACTGCTACTGCTACCTAACTGCTACTGCCCTGCTAACCTAACTGCTACTGCCCTGCTACCTAACTGCTACTGCCCTGCTACTAACTAACTGCTACTGCTACCTAACTACTACTGCCCTGCTACCTAACTGCTACTGCCCTGCTAACCTAACTACTACTGCCCTGCTACCTAACTACTACTGCCCTGCTACCTAACTGCTACTGCCCTGCTACCTAACTACTACTGCCCTGCTACCTAACTGCTACTGCCCTGCTACCTAACTGCTACTGCCCTGCTACCTAACTACTACTGCCCTGCTACCTAACTACTACTGCCCTGCTACCTAACTACTACTGCCCTGCTACCTAACTACTACTGCCCTGCTACCTAACTGCTAACTGCTACTGCTACCCTACTACTGCCCTGCTACTAACTGCTACTGCCCTGCTACCTAACTAACTGCTACTGCTACCTAACTACTGCCCTGCTACCTAACTACTACTGCCCTGCTACCTAACTGCTACTGCCCTGCTACTGCCCTGCTACCTAACTACTACTGCTCTGCTACCTAACTACTACTGCCCTGCTACCTAACTGCTACTGCCCTGCTACCTAACTACTACTGCCCTGCTACCTAACTGCTACTGCCCTGCTACCTAACTACTACTGCCCTGCTACCTAACTACTACTACTGCCCTGCTACCTAACTGCTACTGCCCTGCTACCTAACTACTACTGCCCTGCTACCTAACTGCTACTGCCCTGCTACCTAACTACTACTGCCCTGCTACCTAACTACTACTGCCCTGCTACCTAACTACTACTGCCCTGCTACCTAACTGCCCTGCTACTGCCCTGCTACTCTAACTGATACTGCCCTGCTACCTAACTACTACTGCCCTGCTACCTAACTAACTGCTACTGCCCTGCTACCTAACTACTACTGCCCTGCTACCTAACTACTACTGCCCTGCTACCTAACTGCTACTGCCCTGCTACCTAACTGCTACTGCTACTGCCCTGCTACCTAACTACTACTGCCCTGCTACCTAACTACTACTGCCCTGCTACCTAACTGCTACTGCCCTGCTACCTAACTACTACTGCCCTGCTACCTAACTGCTCCTGCTACTAACTACTACTGCTACCTAACTACTACTGCCCTGCTACCTAACTGCTACTGCCCTGCTACCTAACTGCTACTGCCCTGCTACCTAACTACTACTGCTCTGCTACCTAACTGCTACTGCCCTGCTACCTAACTACTACTGCCTGCTACCTAACTACTACTGCCCTGCTACCTAACTACTACTGCTCCTGCTACCTAACTACTACTGCTCTGCTACCTAACTGCTACTGCCCTGCTACCTAACTACTACTGCCCTGCTACCTAACTACTACTGCCCTGCTACCTAACTACTACTGCCCTGCTACCTAACTACTACTGCCCTGCTACCTAACTACTACTGCCCTGCTACCTAACTACTACTGCCCTGCTACCTAACTAACTGCCCTGCTACTACTGCCCTGCTACCTAACTACTACTGCCCTGCTACCTAACTACTACTGCCCTGCTACCTAACTACTACTGCCTCTACCTAACTGCTACTGCCCTGCTACCTAACTACTACTGCCCTAACTACTACTGCCCCTGCTACCTAACTGCTACTGCCCTGCTACTGCCCTGCTACCTAACTACTACTGCCCTGCTACCTAAACTGCTACTGCCCTGCTACCTAACTGCCCTGCTACCTAACTGCTACTGCCCTGCTACCTAACTGCTACTGCCCTGCTACCTAACTGCTACTGCCCTGCTACCTAACTGCTACTAACCCTGCTACCTAACTACTACTGCTCTGCTACCCAACTGCTACTGCCCTGCTACTGCCCTGCTACCTAACTACATTGCCCTGCTACCTAACTGCTACTGCTACCTAACTACTACTGCCCTGCTACCTAACTGCTACTGCCCTGTTACCTAACTGCTACTGCCCTGCTACCTAACTGCTACTGCCCTGCTACCTAACTGCTACTGCCCTGCTACCTAACTACTACTGCCCTGCTACCTAACTGCTACTGCCCTGCTACTAACTGCTACTGCTACTGCCCTGCTACCTAACTACTACTGCCCTGCTACCTAACTGCTACTGACCTGCTACCTAACTACTACTGCTCTGCTACCTAACTGAAACTACTCCCTGCTACCTAACTACTACTGCCCTGTTACCTAACTGCTACTGCCCTACCTAACTACTACTGCCCTACCTAACCTACTGCCCTGCTACCTGCCTACTACTACTACCTAACTGCTACTGCCCTGCTACTGCCCTGCTACCTAACTACTACTGCCCTGCTACCTAACTGCTACTGCCCTGCTACCTAACTACTACTGCCCTGCTACCTAACTACTACTGCCCTGCTACCTAACTACTACTGCCCTGCTACCTAACTGC
>NW_027039796.1:32437-54771 GCF_034236695.1 Oncorhynchus nerka | reverse complement strand
GCAGTTAGGTAGCAGAACGGCAGTAGTATTTAGGTAGCAGGACGCAGTTAGTAGTTAGGTAACAGGGCAGTAGTAGTTGGAGGTAGTGGGGCAGTAGCAGTTAGGTAGCAGGGCAGTAGCAGTTAGGTAGTAGTTAGGGCAGTAGTAGTTAGGTAGCAGGGCAGTAGCAGTTAGGTAGCAGGGCAGTAGCAGTTAGGTAGTGGGGCAGTAGTAGTTAGGTAGCAGGGCAGTAGCAGTTAGGTAGCAGGGCAGTAGCAGTTAGGTAGTAGCGTTGCAGTAATTGGGTAGTGGGGCGGTAGCAGTTAGGTAGCAGCGCTGCAGTAATTAGGTAGTGGGGCAGTAGTAGTTAGGCAGCAAGGCAGTAGTAGTTAGGCAGCAAGGCAGTAGCAGTTAGGTAGCAGGGCAGTAGCAGTTAGGTAGTGGGGCAGTAGTAATTAGGTAGCAAGGCAGTAGCAGTTAGGTAGTGGGGCAGTAGCAAGTAGGTAGTGGGGCAGTAGTAGTTAGGCAGCAAGGCAGTAGTAGTTAGGTAGCAGGGCAGTAGCAGTTAGGTAGCAGGGCAGTAGCAGTTAGGTAGCAGAGCAGTAGCAGTTAGGTAGCAGGGCAGTAGCAGTTAGGTAGCGGGGCAGTAGTAGTTAGGTAGCAGGGCAGTAGTAGTTAGGTCGCAGGGCAGTAGTAGTTAGGTAGCAGGGCAGTAGCAGTTAGGTAGCAGGGCAGTAGCAGTTAGGTAGAAGGGCAGTAGCAGTTAGGCAGTGCAGTAGCAGTTAGGTAACATAAGCAGTAGTAGTTAGGTGGCAGGGCAGTAGTAGTTAGGTAGCAGGGCAGTAGCAGTTAGGTAGCAGGGCAGTAGCAGTTAGGTAGCAGAGCAGTAGCAGTAAGTAGGGTTAGTAGCAAGGCAGTAGCAGTTAGGTAACAGGGCAGTAGTAGTTAGGTAGCAGTGCAGTAGCAGTTAGGTAGCAGGGCAGTAGTAGTTAGGTAGCAGGGCAGTAGTAGTTAGGTAGCAGGGCAGTAGTAGTTAGGTAGCAGCAGTAGCAGTTAGGTAGCAGGGCAGTAGCAGTTAGGTAGCAGGGCAGTAGCAGTTAGGTTAGTGGGGCAGTAGCAGTTAGGTAGCAGAGTAGTAGTTAGGTAGCAGGGCAGTAGCAGTTAGGTAGCAGGGCAGTAGCAGTTAGGTAGCAGGGCAGTAGCAGTTAGGTAGCAGTAGCAGTTAGGTAGTGGGGCAGTAGTAGTTAGGCAGCAGGGCAGTAGTAGTTAGGTAGCAGGGCAGTAGCAGTTAGGTAGCAGGGCAGTAGCAGTTAGGTAGCAGAGCAGTAGCAGTTAGGTAGCAGGGCAGTAGCAGTTAGGTAGCAGGGCAGTAGTAGTTAGGTAGCAGGGCAGTAGTTAGGTTGGGGCAGTAGCAGTTAGCAGTTAGGGCAGTAGTTAGGTAGCAGGGCAGTAGCAGTTAGGTAGCAGGGCAGTAGTAGTTAGGTAGCAGGGCAGTAGCAGTTAGGTAGCAGGGCAGTAGCAGTTAGGTAGTGGGGCAGTAGCAGTTAGGTAGCAGGGCAGTAGCAGGGCAGTAGTAGTTAGGTAGCAGGGCAGTAGCAGTTAGGTAGCAGGGCAGTAGCAAGGCAGTAGCAGTTAGGTAGCAGGGCAGTAGCAGTTAGGTAGCAGTGCAGTAGCAGTTAGGTAGCAGGGCAGTAGCAGTTAGGTAGCAGGGCAGTAGTAGTTAGGCAGCAAGGCAGTAGTAGTTAGGCAGCAAGGCAGTAGCAGTTAGGTAGCAGGGCAGTAGCAGTTAGGTAGTGGGGCAGTAGTAGTTAGGTAGCAAGGCAGTAGCAGTTAGGTAGTGGGGCAGTAGCAGTTAGGTAGTGGGGCAGTAGTAGTTAGGCAGCAAGGCAGTAGTAGTTAGGCAGCAAGGCAGTAGCAGTTAGGTAGTTGGTAGCAGTTAGGTAGCAGGCAGTAGCAGTTAGGTAGCAGGGCAGTAGCAGTTAGGTAGCAGGGCAGTAGTAGTTAGGTAGCAGGGCAGTAGCAGTTAGGTAGTGGGGCAGTAGTAGTTAGGTAGCAGGGCAGTAGCAGTTAGGTAGCAGGGGCAGTAGTAGTTAGGTAGCAGGGCAGTAGCAGTTAGGTAGCAGGGCAGTAGCAGTTAGGTAGTGGGGCAGTAGTAGCAGTTAGCAGAGGGCAGTAGCAGTTAGGTAGCAGGGCAGTAGCAGTTAGGTAGCAGGGCAGTAGCAGTTAGGTAGTGGGGCAGTAGTAGTTAGGTAGCAGGGCAGTAGCAGTTAGGTAGTGGGGGCAGTTAGTTAGGTAGCAGGGCAGTAGCAGTTAGGTAGCAGGGCAGTAGCAGTTAGGTAGGGGCAGTAGCAGTTAGGTAGCAGGGCAGTAGTAGTTAGGTAGCAAGGCAGTAGCAGTTAGGTAGCAGGGCAGTAGCAGTTAGGTAGCAGGGCAGTAGCAGTTAGGTAGGGGCAGTAGCAGTTAGGTAGTGGGCAGTAGCAGTTAGGTAGCAGGGCAGTAGCAGTTAGGGGCAGTAGCAGTTAGGTAGCAGGGCAGTAGCAGTTAGGTAGCAGGGCAGTAGTTAGGTAGTGGGGCAGTAGCAGTTAGGTAGCAGGGCAGTAGTTAGTTAGGTAGCAGGGCAGTAGCAGTTAGGTAGCAGGGGCAGTAGCAGTTAGGTAGCAGAGGCAGTAGGCAGTAGCAGTTAGGTAGCAGGGCAGTAGCAGTTAGGTAGTGGGGCAGTAGTAATTAGGTAGCAAGGCAGTAGCAGTTAGGTAGCAGGGGCAGTAGCAGTTAGGTAGTGGGGCAGTAGTAGTTAGGTAGCAGGGCAGTAGTAGTTAGGTAGCAGGGCAGTAGCAGTTAGGTAGCAGGGCAGTAGCAGTTAGGTAGTGGGGCAGTAGTAGTTAGGTAGCAGGGCAGTAGCAGTTAGGTAGCAGGGCAGTAGCAGTTAGGTAGCAGAGCAGTAGCAGTTAGGTAGCAGGGCAGTAGCAAGGCAGTAGCAGTTAGGTAGTGGGGCAGTAGTAGTTAGGTAGCAGTGCAGTAGCAGTTAGGTAGCAGGGCAGTAGTAGTTAGGTAGCAGGGCAGTAGTAGTTAGGTAGCAGGGCAGTAGTAGTTAGGCAGCAAGGCAGTAGCAGTTAGGTAGCAGGGCAGTAGCAGTTAGGTAGTGGGGCAGTAGTAGTTAGGTAGCAAGGCAGTAGCAGTTAGGTAGCAGGGCAGTAGCAGTTAGGTCGCAGGGCAGTAGCAGTTAGGTAGCAGGGCAGTAGCAGTTAGGTAGCAGGGCAGTAGCAGTTAGGTAGCAGAGCAGTAGCAGTTAGGTAGCAGAGCAGTAGCAGGGCAGTAGCAGTTAGGTAGCAGGGCAGTAGCAGTTAGGTAGCAGGGCAGTAGCAGTTAGGTAGTGGGGCAGTATCAGTTAGGTATCAAGGCAGTAGCAGGGCAGTAGTAGTTAGGTAGCAGGGCAGTAGCAGTTAGGTAGCAGGGCAGTAGCAGTTAGGTAGTGGGGCAGTAGTAGTTAGGTAGCAGGGCAGTAGCAGTTAGGTAGCAGGGCAGTAGCAGTTAGGTAGCAGTGGGGCAGTAGCAGTTAGGTAGCAGGGCAGTAGCAGTTAGGTAGTGGGGCAGTAGTAGTTAGGCAGCAAGGCAGTAGTAGTTAGGCAGCAAGGCAGTAGCAGTTAGGTAGCAGGGCAGTAGCAGTTAGGTAGCAAGGCAGTAGTAGTTAGGTAGCAGGGCAGTAGCAGTTAGGTAGCAGGGCAGTAGCAGTTAGGTAGTGGGGCAGTAGTAGTTAGGCAGCAAGGCAGTAGTAGTTAGGTAGCAGGGCAGTAGCAGTTAGGTAGCAGGGCAGTAGCAGTTAGGTAGCAGGGCAGTAGCAGTTAGGTAGCAGGGCAGTAGCAGTTAGGTAGCAGGGCAGTAGCAGTTAGGTAGCAGGGGTAGCAGTTAGGTAGCAGGTAGCAGTAGCAGTTTAGGTAGCAGGGCAGTAGCAGTTAGGTAGCAGGGCAGTAGCAGTTAGGTAGCAGGGCAGTAGCAGTTAGGTAGCAGGGCAGTAGCAGTTAGGTAGTAGTAGGGGCAGTAGTAGTTAGGTAGTGGGGCAGTAGCAGTTAGGTAGCAGGGCAGTAGCAGTTAGGTAGCAGGGCAGTAGCAGTTAGGTAGCAGTTAGGGGCAGTAGCAGTTAGGTAGCAGGGCAGTAGTAGTTAGGCAGCAAGGCAGTAGTAGTTAGCAGGGCAGTAGCAGTTAGGTAGCAGGGCAGTAGCAGTTAGGTAGTAGGGCAGTAGCAGTTAGGTAGCAGAGCAGTAGCAGTTAGGTAGCAGGGCAGTAGCAAGGCAGTAGCAGTTAGGTAGTGGGGCAGTAGTAGTTAGGTAGCGGGGCAGTAGCAGTTAGGTAGCGGGGCAGTAGCAGTTAGGTAGCAGGGCAGTAGCAGTTAGGTAGCAGGGCAGTAGCAGTTAGGTAGTGGGGCAGTAGCAGTTAGGTAAGCAGTTAGCAGTTAGGTAGCAGTAGTAGTAGTTAGGTAGCAGGGCAGTAGCAGTTAGGTAGCAGTTAGTTAGGTAGCAGGGCAGTAGCAGTTAGGTAGCAGGGCAGTAGCAGTTAGGTAGCAGGGCAGTAGCAGTTAGGTAGTGGGGCAGTAGCAGTTAGGTAGCAGGGCAGTAGCAGTTAGGTAGCAGGGCAGTAGTAGTTAGGTAGCAGGGCAGTAGCAGTTAGGTAGCAGGGCAGTAGCAGTTAGGTAGGTAGCAGTAGCAGTAGTAGTTAGGTAGCAGGGCAGTAGTAGTTAGGTAGCAGGGCAGTAGCAGTTAGGTAGCAGGGCAGTAGCAGTTAGGTAGCAGGGCAGTAGCAGTTAGGTAGCAGGGCAGTAGCAGTTAGGTAGCAGGGCAGTAGCAGTTAGGTAGCAGGGCAGTAGCAGTTAGGTAGCAGAGCAGTAGCAGTTAGGTAGCAGGGCAGTAGCAGTTAGGTAGCAGGGCAGTAGCAGTTAGGTAGCAGGGCAGTAGCAGTTAGGTAGCAGGGCAGTAGCAGTTAGGTAGTGGGGCAGTAGCAGTTAGGTAGCAGGGCAGTAGCAGTTAGGTAGCAGGGCAGTAGCAGTTAGGTAGTGGGCAGTAGCAGTTAGGTAGCAGGGCAGTAGCAGTTAGGTAGCAGGGCAGTAGCAGTTAGGTAGCAGGGCAGTAGCAGTTAGGTAGCAGGGCAGTAGTAGTTAGGTAGCAAGGCAGTAGCAGTTAGGTAGCAGGGCAGTAGCAGTTAGGTAGCAGGGCAGTAGCAGTTAGGTAGTGGGGCAGTAGTAGTTAGGCAGCAAGGCAGTAGTAGTTAGGTAGCAGGGCAGTAGCAGGTAGCAGGGCAGTAGTAGTTAGGTTAGGGGCAGTAGCAGTTAGGTAGCAGGGCAGTAGCAGTTAGGTAGCAGGGCAGTAGCAGTTAGGTAGCAGGGCAGTAGCAGTTAGGTAGCAGGGCAGTAGCAGTTAGGTAGTGGGGCAGTAGCAGTTAGGTAGCAGGGCAGTAGCAGTTAGGTAGCAGGTCAGTAGCAGTTAGGTAGCAGGGCAGTAGCAGTTAGGTAGTGGGGCAGTAGTAGTTAGGTAGCAGTGCAGTAGCAGTTAGGTAGCAGGGCAGTAGTAGTTAGGTAGCAGGGCAGTAGTAGTTAGGCAGCAAGGCAGTAGTAGTTAGGCAGCAAGGCAGTAGCAGTTAGGTAGCAGGGCAGTAGCAGTTAGGTAGTGGGGCAGTAGTAGTTAGGCAGCAAGGCAGTAGTAGTTAGGTAGCAGGGCAGTAGCAGTTAGGTAGCAGGGCAGTAGCAGTTAGGTAGCAGGGCAGTAGCAGTTAGGTAGCAGGGCAGTAGCAGTTAGGTAGCAGGGCAGTAGCAGTTAGGTAGCAGGGCAGTAGTAGTTAGGTAGGGGCAGTTTAGGTAGCAGGGCAGTAGCAGTTAGGTAGCAGGCAGTAGCAGTTAGGTAGCAGGGCAGTAGTAGTTAGGTAGCAAGGCAGTAGCAGTTAGGTAGCAGTAGCAGTTAGGTAGTGGGGCAGTAGCAGTTAGGTAGCAGGGCAGTAGCAGTTAGGTAGCAGGGCAGTAGCAGTTAGGTAGTGGGTAGCAGTAGCAGTTAGGTAGGTAGGGCAGTAGCAGTTAGCAGCAGGGTAGTAGCAGTTAGGTAGCAGGGCAGTAGTAGTTAGGTAGCAGGGCAGTAGCAGTTAGGTAGCAGGGCAGTAGTAGTTAGGTAGCAGGGCAGTAGCAGTTAGGTAGCAGGGCAGTAGCAGTTAGGTAGTGGGGCAGTAGTAGTTAGGTAGCAGGGCAGTAGCAGTTAGGTAGCAGGTCAGTAGCAGTTAGGTAGGCAGGGCAGTAGTAGTTAGGTAGCAGTAGGCAGTAGTGCAGTTAGGTAGTGGGCAGTAGTAGTTAGGTATAGTTGCAGTTAGGTAGCAGGGCAGTAGCAGTTAGGTAGCAGATCAGTGGGGCAGTAGTTAGTTAGGTAGCAGGGCAGTAGCAGTTAGGTAGTTGGGCAGTAGCAGTTAGGTAGCAGGGCAGTAGCAGTTAGGTAGTTGAGGGCAGTAGCAGTTAGGTAGCAGGGGCAGTAGTAGTTGGGTAGCAGGGCAGTAGCAGTTAGGTAGCAGGGCAGTAGCAGTTAGGTAGCAGGGCAGTAGCAGTTAGGTAGCAGGGCAGTAGCAGTTAGGTAGCAGGGCAGTAGCAGTTAGGTAGCAGGGCAGTAGCAGTTAGGTAGCAGGGCAGTAGCAGTTAGGTAGCAGGGCAGTAGCAGTTAGGTAGCAGGGCAGTAGCAGTTAGGTAGCAAGGCAGTATCAGTTAGGTAGCAGGGCAGTAGCAGTTAGGTAGCAGAGCAGTAGCAGTTAGGTAGTGGGGCAGTAGTAGTTAGGTAGCAAGGCAGTAGCAGTTAGGTAGTGGGGCAGTAGTAGTTAGGTAGCAGGGCAGTAGCAGTTAGGTAGCAGGGCAGTAGTAGTTAGGTAGCAGGGCAGTAGCAGTTAGGTAGCAGGGCAGTAGCAGTTAGGTAGTGGGGCAGTAGTAGTTAGGTAGCAGGGCAGTAGCAGTTAGGTAGCAGGGCAGTAGCAGTTAGGTAGTGGGGCAGTAGTAGTTAGGTAGCAGGGCAGTAGCAGTTAGGTAGTGGGGCAGTAGCAAGTAGGTAGTGGGGCAGTAGTAGTTAGGCAGCAAGGCAGTAGTAGTTAGGTAGCAGGGCAGTAGCAGTTAGTAGGGCAGTTGGCAGTTAGGGCAGGGCAGTAGTTTAGGTAGCAGGGGGCAGTAGCAGTTAGGTAGCAGAGCAGTGGGGCAGTAGTAGTTAGGTAGTTGGGGCAGTAGCAGTTAGGTAGCAGGGCAGTAGCAGTTAGGTAGTGGGGCAGTAGTTTAGTTTGGCAGCAGGGCAGTAGCAGTTAGGGGCAGTAGCAGGGCAGTAGTAGTTAGGTAGCAGGGCAGTAGCAGTTAGGTAGCAGGGCAGTAGCAGTTAGGTGGCAGTAGTAGCAGTTAGGTAGCAGGGCAGTAGCAGTTAGGTAGTGGGGCAGTAGTAGTTAGGTAGCAGGGCAGTAGTAGTTAGGTAGCAAGTTGCAGTAGCAGTTAGGTAGCAGGGCAGTAGCAGTTAGGTAGTGGCAGTATCAGTTAGGTAGCATCAGTTAGGCAGTTAGCAGGCAGTAGCAGTTAGGTGGGCAGGTTAGCAGTAGCAGTTAGGTAGGCAGTGGGGCAGTAGCAGTTAGGTAGTTGGGGCAGTAGCAGTTAGGTAGCAGGGCAGTAGCAGTTAGGTAGCAGGGCAGTAGCAGTTAGGCAGCAAGGCAGCAGTAGTTAGGCAGTGCAAGGCAGTAGCAGTTAGGTAGCAGCGCTGGGTAGCAGTTAGGTAGGCAGGGCAGTAGCAGTTAGGTAGCAGGGCAGTAGCAGTTAGGTAGTGGGCAGCAGCAGTTAGGTAGCAAGGCAGTAGCAGTTAGGTAGCAAGGCAGTAGCAGTTAGGTAGCAGGGCAGTAGCAGTTAGGTAGCAGTTGGCAGTAGTAGTTAGTTAGTAGCAAGGCAGTTAGGTAGTTAGGTAGCAGGGCAGTAGCAGTTAGGCAGCAGGGCAGTAGTAGTTAGGTAGCAGGGGGCGGTAGCAGTTAGGTAGCAGCAGTAGTAGTTAGGTAGCAGGGCAGTAGCAGTTAGGTAGCAGGGCAGTAGCAGTTAGGCAGCAAGGCAGTAGTAGTTGGGTAGCAGGGCTGCAGCAGTTAGGTAGCAGGGCAGTAGCAGTTAGGTAGTGGGGCAGTAGTAGTTAGGTAGCAGTTGCAGTAGCAGTTAGGTAGCAGGCAGTAGCAGTTAGGTAGCAGAGCAGTAGCAGTTAGGTAGTTAGGTAGGGGCAGTAGTAGTTAGGCAGCAAGGCAGTAGTAGTTAGGTAGCAGGGCAGTAGCAGTTAGGTAGCAGGGCAGTAGCAGTTGGGTAGCAAGCAGTAATTAGCAGTAGCAGTTAGGTAGCAGTAAGGCAGCAAGGCAGTAGTAGTTAGGTAGCAAGGCAGTAGTAGTTAGGTAGCAGGGCAGTAGCAGTTAGGTAGCAGGGCAGTAGCAGTTAGGTAGCAGGGCAGTAGCAGTTAGGTAGCAGGGCAGTAGCAGTTAGGTAGCAAGGGCAGTAGCAGTTAGGTAGCAGGGCAGTAGCAGTTAGGTAGCAGGGCAGTAGCAGTTAGGTAGCAGGGCAGTAGCAGTTAGGTAGCAGGGCAGTAGCAGTAGTTAGGTAGCAGTTAGGTAGCAGTAGCAGTTAGGTAGCAGGGCAGTAGCAGTTTAGGTAGGTAGCAGTTGAGCAGTAGCAGTTAGGTAGCAGGCAGTAGCAGTTAGGTAGCAGAAGCAGTAGCAGTTGGGTAGCAGTGCAGTAGCAGTTAGGTAGCAGGGCAGTAGCAGTTAGGTAGCAGGGCAGTAGCAGTTAGGTAGCAGGGCAGTAGCAGTTAGGTAGCAGGGCAGTAGCAGTTAGGTAGCAGGGCAGTAGCAGTTAGGTAGCAGGGCAGTAGCAGTTAGGTAGCAGAGCAGTAGCAGTTAGGTAGCAGGGCAGTAGTAGTTAGGTAGCAAGGCAGTAGCAGTTAGGTAGCAAGGCAGTAGCAGTTAGGTAGCAGGGCAGTAGCAGTTAGGTAGCAGAGCAGTAGCAGTTAAGTGGGGCAGTAGGTTAGGTAGCAAGGCAGTAGCAGTTAGGTAGTAGTAGTTGGGCAGTAGCAGTTAGGTAGCAGGGCAGTAGCAGTTAGCAGTTAGGTAGCAGGGCAGTAGCAGTTAGGGTAGCAGGGCAGCAGCAGTTAGGTAGCGGGGCAGTAGCAGTTAGGTAGCAGGGCAGTAGCAGTTAGGTAGCAGGGCAGTAGCAGTTAGGTAGCAGGGCAGTAGCAGTTAGGTAGCGGGGCAGTAGCAGTTAGGTAGCGGGGCAGTAGTAGTTAGGTAGCAGGGCAGTAGCAGTTAGGTAGCGGGGCAGTAGCAGTTAGGTAGCGGGGCAGTAGCAGTTAGGTAGCGGGGCAGTAGCAGGGCAGTAGCAGTTAGGTAGCGGGGCAGTAGCAGTTAGGTAGCGGGGCAGTAGCAGTTAGGTAGCAGGGCAGTAGCAGTTAGGTAGCGGGGCAGTAGCAGTTAGGTAGCAGGGCAGTAGCAGTTAGGTAGCGGGGCAGTAGCAGTTAGGCAGCGGGGCAGCAGCGGTTACGAAGTTAATCATTAGCGAGGAACCAGACAAGCCTGTCTCGGTCAAGCCTCCCATCAACTCTTTGTTATACAGGTGGAACAGGAAGCCATCATTGCTTTTAAAGCAATGTGTAGGGCTATTAAAGCCCTGCAAGGGGACGATTGAAGTCTGGTGTAAAATCTCAATTTATACTGTAGATCTACAGAGACATCATGAGAGCTACTGCAGCCGTCCTATTGGTCCTCTGTCTCCTGGTCATCAGTCACGGTAAGTTACCATCATCTGAAACATGCTTGATCAACTTGCAATTGATCGAGAATCTATTGGTGCAATTTACCCATATGTCTTTGTCTCTATAGCCTGGGACTGTCAGGAGCTAGTGGAGATCAAGAATCTGATGCAGATTGATGTAGCCCTTGCAAGTGGTTGCAACGGACACAATTAAAATGTCCTACTTCCCGGTAGATGAGAAATGGGTCTGCCTGTCTGGTTCCCTGAAGCATATCACTGTGGGACCAGCAGGGATCTGGGGTATCAACAAGGCAGACTTAATCTACAAGTATGTGGCCGGTAACTGGGTGCAAGCTGCAGGTTAGTGGAGAGCATTACTAAATATTCATCCAGAGGACACCTGATTCCACAAACACATATATTTTTGTCCTCCCACTAGCCGGAATCAACTTCTTGCACATCTAGACAGCCAATACATACCTGTTGCTAGTCAAGAACTTGTTTGGTTCCTCTCACCTTTGTGATCTGTTCCTTCTCACTCCATCTGACCTGTGACCTGGGCCGAATTCCTCTCTCCTCCTTAATCCACGCCTGTCCTCCCTTATCTGTGACTGAAACCAAACATTTGCCCTGTGCTTCCCCCCTTAGGATCCATGAGATTCAACAATAACATGTTTGGACAGAATGTAAACTTTCTTCATTCCCATGTCTCAGTCAACAACTTTCCAAACACCTACAGTACCAGTCAAAAGTTAGGACACATCTACTCATTCAAGGGTTTTGCTTTAGTTTAACTATTTTCTACATTGTAGAATAATAGTGAAGACATCAACTGTGAAATGACACATGGAATCGTGTAGTTACCAAAAACAAATCAAAATATATTTAATATTTTAGATTCTTCAAAGTAGTATCACATAGTTATCCAAGATGGCAACTCGCCTCACCCAATGTGATATGGATACGCTATTTTTTTAGACCTTATAGCTAGAACCTCCATCAGACGCTAAGCCATCAGATGCTAATCAGCTAATTAGCTATAGCTAGCTAGTCATTGTTAGCCATGGCTAGCGGCCTTTACCTCTAGCTCAGACACCAGACGCTTTTACCTTGGATAATACCCGCCAGTCTGCTCAGTGCGATATCAACCCTGAGAATATTGGACTGCTTTTCTCCACCATTACTCCAGATTACTCCATTACTGGACCATTACTCCAGATCACCACAGCTAGCTAGCTGCTACCGACTGGCGCAGCCCCGAAGCTAGCCTTTGAGCCAAGCCCATCTCCCGGCCTGCCCAGTAGACCCTATGATCACTCGGCTACACAGCTGATGCCCCCCGGACTCTTCACTAGCACGACTAGAAGCCACTACATCGCTGGATTCCTGCCGTAAGAGCTGAACCTTTGCATCGGATCATCGCAACTAGCTAGCTTCTACCGAGTGGCTATAGTGGCTAACACCCTTGTCCCGAAGCTAGTAGCAGTTAGCCCCGAGCCAGGGGCATCTCCCGGCTAGCAAACAAAATTACTCCAGCTAAAATACCTCTTTTGCCAATTGGCCTGGACCCTTTGTCGACACGGAGCCCCGCCGATCCATCACGTCTGGTCTGCCGACGTAATTTCATCCGATGTTCCCTCAACCGGCCCTTGTCGGACATCGGTGAAGACGCTTCTGCTAGCCCTGGCCTGCTAACCTTTATGAACGCCGTGTCTCCCGCTTGCTAGCGTAGTAACGACTTCCCTGTTTCATTTATTGCTGTTCACTGGACCCTATGATGCCTGGCTCCATAGCTGATGCCTGCTGGACTGTTCATTAATCACAGTACTCAATTTTGTTTATTTTGTTTACCTGTCGGCCCCAGACTTCGAACTCAGGCCCTGTGTGTAGTTAACTGACCCTCTCTGCCCATTCATCGCCATTTTACCTGTTGTTGTTGTCTTAGCTGATTAGCTGTTGCTGTCTTACCCGTTGTTGTCTTAGCTTACTCTCCCAATCAACACATGTGATTGCTTTATGCCTCGCTTTATGTCTCTCTCTAATGTCAATATGGCTTGTATACTGTTGTTTAGGGTAGTTATCATTGTTTTATTTTACTGCGGAGCCCCTATCCCCACTCAACATGCCTCGGATACCGCTTTTCCCCCCACAAATGGGGTGACCTCAACTAGCATATCTAGCACCTCCAGAGATGCAACTTCTCTTATTGTCACTCAATGCCTAGGTTTACCTCCACGGTACCCTCACCCTACCAAACCCCTGTCTGTACATTATGCCCTGAATCTTTTCTACCATGCCCAGAAATCTGCTCCTTTTATTCTCTGTCCCCAACGCAATAGACGACCAGATTTGATAGCCTTTAGCTGTAAATCAAATCAAATGTATTGATATAGCCCTTAGATCAGCTGATATCTCAAAGTGCTGTGCAGATACCCAGCCTAAAACCCCAAACAGCAAGCAATGCAGGTGTAGAAGCAAGGTGGCTAGGAAAAACTCCTTAGAAAGGCCAAAACCTAGGAAGAAACCTAGAGAGGAACCAGCCTATGAGGGGTGGCCAGTCCTCTTCTGGCTGTGCCGGGTGGAGATTATAACAGAACATGGCCAAGATGTTCAAATGTTCATAAATGACCAGCATGGTCAAATAATAATAATCACAGTAGTTGTCGAGGGTGCAACAGGTCAGCACCTCAGGAGAAAATGTCAGTTGGCTTTTCATAGCCGATCATTGAGAGTATCTCTACCGGTCCTGCTGTCTCTAGACCGTTGAAAACAGCAGGTCTGGGACAGGTAGCACATCCGGTGAACAGGTCAGGGTTCCATAGCCGCAGGCAGAACAGTTGAAACTGGAGCAGCAGCACGGCCAGGTGGACTGGGGACAGCAAGGAGTCATCAGGCCAGGTAGTCCTGAGGCATGGTCCTAGGGCTCAGGTCCTCCGAGAGAAAGAAAGAAAGAAAGAGAGAAAGAGAGAATTAGAGAGAGCATACTTAAATTCACACAGGACACCAGACAAGACAGGAGAAATACTCCAGATATAACAGACTGACCCTAGCCCCCCGACTCATAAACTACTGCAGCATAAATACTGGAGGCTGAGACAGGAGGGGTCAGGAGACACTGTGGCCCCATCCGATGACACCCCCAGATAGGGCCAAACAGGCAGGATATAACCCCACCCACTTTGCCAAAGCCCAGCCCCCACACCACTCGAGGGATATCTTTAACCACCAACTTATCATCCTGAGACAAGGCCGAGTATTGCTCATAAAGATCTCCGCCACGGCACAACCCAAAGGGGGCGCCAACCCAGACAGGAAGACCACATCAGTGACTCAACCCACTCAAGTGATCAACAGATGGTAATACTATCTGTAGATCATCTATATGAAACTATCTAAATAAAGTGTGACCACATTCACCGTTAGTCCTTGATTAACACCTTTTCATCATATATTATATTAACAGATTTTTTTTTATATATATATTTTTTAACCTTTATTTAACTAGGCAAGTCAGTTAAGAACAAATTCTTATTTTCAATGACGGCCTAGGAACAGTGGGTTAACTGTATGTTCAGGGGCAGAACGACAGATTTGTACCTAGTCAGCTCGGGAATTCAAACTTGCAACCTTTCAGTTACTAGTCCAACGCTCTAACCACTAGGCTACACTGCCAACCCAGATCTCATATTGAGCAAACACAATTTTGGGCCAACTAAACATTAAGTTCTGCTAACACTTTATCTGAAAAGTTGAGTAAACAAAAAAAAGCCTTACTTAATAATAATTAGTTGAAACTACTTACATTTTCTTTACCGTGTATATTTGACGGTCTCCCTAACATTTAGGATCTCCTTTAAACACAAACCTCACCCCTTTCTTCAACACAGAGACGGCATCACAGCCAGTAAACCAGAGGGCACTGGATGGAGCCATGTCTCAATGTGCATGCACATGAAGCATGTGAGAGCAAAATTGCAAGATTATATTATAAGTATTTTATTGCATCAAATAGTTGTTTTATGCAACAGAATAGAGGATTCTTATAACTAGTGTGTGTGTGTTCTACAGAGGATGGGCCTCTGGGAGATAACACTGACAGGAGATTTACGATGTCTTTTGGGTGATAAAAAAAACAGTAGTGGTGGTGTATATCGATGACATTCTGATTTACTCCGCTACACGTGCCAAGCATGTGTCCTTGGTGTGCAAGGTACTTGGACGACTGTTGGAGCATGACCTGTACGTCAATGCTGAGAAATGTCTGTTCTTTCAGCAGGCCGTCTCCTTCCTAGGGTATCGCATTTCCACATCAGGGGTGGAGATAGAGAGTGACCGCATTGCAGCCGTGTGTAATTGGCCGACTCCCACCACGGTAAAGGAGGTGCAGTGATTTTTAGGGAGATTTATGGGGGGTTTTGGCCAGGTGGCTGCTCCCATTACCTCACTGCTGAAGGGGGGTCCTGTAGGTCTACAGTGGTCAGTTGAAGCGGACGGGGCTTTTTGGCACCTAAGAGCTCTGTTTACCTTGGCTCCCGTGATGGCCCATCAGGATTCCCTCTTTCGCATTCATAGTGGAGGTGGAATGTCCACCAAAGCTGTTGCCAGATAATTGTATGTTAATTTCTCTACCATAAGCCACCTCCAAAGTCTTTTTAGAGAATTTTTCAGTATGTCCATCTGGTTTGTAGTGGGAAGAGTGCAGGAAGGGTTATGGTATGCGCAGGCATAAGCTCCAGACAACGAACACAAGTGCATTTTAACGATGGCAATTTTAATGTAAAGAAATACCATGATGACATCCTGAGGCCCACTTTTTTTAAGGCATCTGTGACCAACAATCTGTTTTCCCAGTCATGTGAAATCCATAGATTAGGACCTAATGATTTCCTAAAATGAACTGTAACTCAGTAAAATCTTTGAAACTGTTGCATGTTTTTGTTCAGTATAGATAGCTACAATAGTTAGCTTGGTAACCAAACAGAGACTTACCAATTTAGCTAACCAAACCATCAGTCGTGGCCTGGTATTATGATAATCAAATTCAACAATGCCAATAATGTTTTAAATTGAACTTTGGTAGGTTCAAAAGCAGCTCAAATATAGAACATGTAAGAATGAACTTGCCATTGAATTGTAATGTTTTGATATGGGGCGGCAGGGTAACCTAGTGGTTAGAGTGTTGGACTAGTAACCGGAAGTTTGCAAGTTCAAACCCCTGAGCTGACAAGGTACAAATCTGTCGTTCTGCCACTGAGCAGGCAGTTAACCCACTGTTCCTAGGCCGTCATTGAAAATAAGAATTTGTTCTTAACTGACTTGCCTAGTTTAAAAAAAAAATATATATATATATATATACCATTTGTTAGAGAGAAATAATGCACAGTCTAGAATGCCCTTCAAGACAATTAAGAATGAGTATTCAGCAATGCCATGATATAAGTATTTTTAAAGCTTCCTTTGTGCCCACCTACTGTACTTGGTAGGTGGTATATTTGTAGAGTTGTTTGATAAGGTTGCTAAGCACCAAAGTGTTATAGTCCGGCACATGAGGAATTTAAAAATTGTATGGTTGAGAGGGATGAGGCAAAAGAGATGGCAAATAGATCTGGCTGTACAACTGTTTGGCAAACATACTGTACATTTAGAAATCATGTGATTAAACTGAATAAAAATAAGAAGAAACTACACTATGAAACAAAGATAAATAGCATAAAGAATTATAGTAAAAGGTTTTGGAGTATCTTCAATTCAAATTTGGGCAAAAAGGCAAACTCCTCTCCATCATTCATTGAATCAGATTGCTCATTCGTCACAAAACCCACTTGTATTGCCAACTACTTTAATGATTTTTTTAATTGACAAGAATAACAAACTTAGGCATGACATGCCAGCAACAAACATTTTTTT
The DNA here is from genome assembly GCF_034236695.1 of Oncorhynchus nerka. Lineage (NCBI taxonomy): Eukaryota > Metazoa > Chordata > Actinopteri > Salmoniformes > Salmonidae > Oncorhynchus > Oncorhynchus nerka. The sequence continues at coordinate 39,131 of NW_027039796.1, read as the reverse complement.
AAATTGTCTATCAACAATGACAAGCCACGGGGGTCTGACAACTTGGATGGAAAATTACTGAGGATAATAGCGGACGATATTGCCACTCCTATTTGCCATATCTTCAAGTTAAGCCTATTAGAAAGTGAGCGCCCTCAGGCCTGGAGGGAAGAAAAAGTTATTCCCCTACCCAAGATTAGTAAAGCCAACTAGCTAACGTTAGCCACCTAGCCAGAATTTGCAACATATTGTACGCTTTGCAAATACTTAACATATAATACCAATTGTAATTCGTAACATATCATACGAAATGGTAATGGACATCCACAAATGAATACATACCATACGAAATGTAACATATCATACTAAATTGAGTGTCTCGGATTTACGTACAGAATAATACTAAATACTCTGAGACCAGGTTACCAGGCTCCGCTGAGAGCCAGGTGTAGTGGTGGTAAGGATTCACTCCATGGTGATGAAAGGAAAGCTCTGCTGTTGGGACAGCTTTATGTAGGCCCTAACAGTGTGTGGGCAGTTTGTGTTGTGCAGTGGCTCTGCTGGCATGTATCTAAAACAAATTGGTTGAGTTTGCCACACCAAGATTTCAATGCTAAAATCACCACTGGCAGAGCAACCTAAAATCCCTCTGTTCAATATGATTTAAAAAAACAATAACACAGAAATTACAATAGTTTCAAAATGAATGCTTTATTGTTGCAGGAAATTATTATATAATGAGATAATAAACAATGACGAGGATTCCATCCAACCCTATTGATGACCTCTGAAACACAACAAAACCCATGTAGATTGTGAGCAACATGACCGTGCCCAAGTTTTACACTACAATTAAATAGCAGCCATGGCAAAGACCTATTGAAGTGTTAATCAAAGAGTGATCAAGAAAATATAAAATCTATTTTTTTAAAATGTCAATAAGATCATTGAAGAACTGAAAATAATAGGTAGAGCAATAGGTTTTAAAATTAAGGATTTTTATTAACTAATGTTGAAATGTATAAAGCAGAAGGCTGTTCCAGAAAGAGAGATCAATGAGTTAGCAAGTGAACTTTAGACAGATCCCGAACGGCCATCAGATGCAGAGGAGAGACTAAGGTGTTCACACCATGGTGACTCCAGACTTGGAGACGACCCAAAGACGGCCCAGGTCATAGGTCACGTGGCCCGTGCGCATGCACATTGGGATATAGCTCCATCCAGTGCCCTCTGGTTTACTGGCTGTGATGCCGTCTCTGTGTTGAAGAAAGGGTTGAGGTTCATGTTTTAAAGCTTATCCATTTTTTTAAGTACATCCATTTTTGGACTGTAATAATTGAATATAGCCATAGATTTTTGAAGAATATAACTTCTGCCTCTTGAGCTTTATTCAACCACATCAGAAGCTAAAATGTAAGCGTTTACTCAATTGTTTGTAAACAATGTTATTGTAAACAAACAATGTATAGCTTTAAAAAACATGTTACATTTTGTTTTTTAACAAATAATTGGTCTGTCTTTGCATCCGTAGCTCCATGTATGAATTTGAGAATGGTTACATTTATCTAACTACATTCCTGACCTGTTTACCAAAACAAGTGGTGGGGAGTCTGGGAAGTTGTTTTTATCCCAAACTGTAGCTATACAGGACATCCAACTTTTACATATTTTATCGTACACTGTCTACACATGTCTTTATAAGTCCTATAAGTTTAGATCTGATTATATTTGACTGATTTTATTTATGTATCTACAGTATTTTAGTTTTTGTGTAAAGAGCTTCACAAAGCATGTACAGTAAGGATAATAATTATACATAAAGAATAATAATTATAAGAAATGATTGCAAGTTGAGTGGGAAACGGGTGGAACCATACACATAGATCAGTAGTAACCTTACCTGGTATAAACTTGGCCTGCAGAGTTGACCCCAAAGACACCACCATCAGTTGCCACCTCAATCATGGAAAGCTTGCCGTCTATGTGACTCCACCCGTTGTTTTGACAGTCTTGATTCAGCTGGAAACAAACAGATTCAATCAGGTGTTTAGGACAATTTCAACAGTTATGATATGATACAGTTTTAGAATAACTGAGGTTCTCCATCCTCTACTACTCTACTCCAGCTCTCACACTCTTTCCGAGATCATACACTCATTAAGTAGATATCATCATTCTTGTTGACTGCCCAGCACCCAAAGGGTCCACAGCTGTAGTACTTCACAGCTCCTGGCAATCCTGTCCATGGAAGAGGTGAGCCTGAACCCTTGTAGCCAACTGTGGCACTACGTGTCAGACAGAATGGAGTATCATCCATGTTGGCCCCCACAATAAACTGTTCACCTCCAGCATCCAACTGTTTCAGAAGGCCTGAAGACCACAAAGACAGACAGACAGACAAGCAAACAAGGAGCACATATCTGTGAGTACTGCCAAATGACCTACAAGTTTACAATTTAAAATGTTTTCAACAGCCTGATGATATCAGGAAAGCTAAGAAGCAGGTGTCCTCTGGATAAATATTGAGTAATTCTCTCCACTAACCTGCAGCTTGCACCCAGTTACCGGCCACATACTTGTAGATTAAGTCTGCTTTGTTGACACCCCAGATCCCTGCTGGTCCTACAGTGATATGCTTCAGGGAACCAGACAGGCGGATCCATTTATCACCTACCAGGTAGTAGGGGATTTGACTTGTGTCCGTAGCAACCACTTGTCCCAGTCCTGCATCGATCTGCATCAGATTCTTGATGTTTTCTACCTCCTGACAGTCCCAGGCTATGGAGACAAAGACATGAGTAGAGCACACAGACAACAAGTAGGATGACATTGTGGAGCAAACTTGATGATCAATTCCAAGTTGATCAAGCATGTTTCAGATGATGGTAATTTACTGTGACTGACGGCCAGGAGACAGAGGACCAATAAGATGGCTGCAGTGGCTCTCATGATGTCTCTGTAGATCTACAGAATAAGTTGCGATTTTACACCAGACTTCAATCGTCCCATTGCAGGGCTTTAATAGCCCTGCACATTGCTTTAAAAGCAATGATGGCTTCCTGTTCCACCTGTATTTTTTTATTTTTGATTTGATCTTAATTTTACTAGGCAGGTCAGTGAAGAACAAATTCTTATTTTCAATGATGGCCTAGGAACAGTGGGTTAACTGCCTTGTTCAAGGGCTGAACGACAGATTTGTACCTTGTCAGCTCTGGGATTTTGCAACCATTAAGTAGATGTCATGCTGCCCTATTACCAAAATGCTGCCCCGCTACCAAATTGCTAGTCCAACGCTCTAACCACTAGGCTACCCTGCTGCCCCGTGTATCAAAGAGTTGATGGGAGGCTGGACCAAGAAAGGCTTTTCTTGATATTTTCTAATGGTTAGGGTAAATACAGACAATTTATGGACAAGTGAAAGACCCCGTTACCAAACTGCTACTGCCCCGCTACCTAACTGATACTGCCCCCCTACCTAACTGCTACTGCCCCGCTACCTAACTGATACTGCCCCCCTACCTAACTGCTACTGCCCCGCTACCTAACTGATACTGCCCCCTACCTAACTGATACTGCCCCCCTACCTAACTGCTACTGCCCCGCTACCTAACTGATACTGCCCTGCTACCTAACTGCTACTGCCCCTACCTAACTGATACTGCCCCCTACCTAACTGATACTGCCCCCTACCTAACTGATACTGCCCCTACCTAACTGATACTGATACTGCCCCCTACCTAACTGCTGCTGCCCCGCTACCTAACTGATACTGCCCCTACCTAACTGATACTGCCCCCTACCTAACTGCTGCTGCCCCGCTACCTAACTGATACTGCCCCCTACCTAACTGCTGCTGCCCCCTACCTAACTGCTGCTGCCCCACTACCTAACTGCTGCTGCCCCCTACCTAACTGATACTGCCCCCTACCTAACTGCTGCTGCCCCATACCAACTGCTGCTGCCCCACTACCTAACTGCTGCTGTCCCACTACCTAACTGATACTGCCCCTACCTAACTGCTGCTGCCCCCCTACCTAACTGCTGCTGCCCCACTACCTAACTGATACTGCCCCCTACCTAACTGCTGCTGCCCCACTACCTAACTGCTACTGCCCCCTACCTAACTGCTGCTGTCCCACTACCTAACTGCTGCTGCTCCGCTACCTAACTGCTACTGCCCCCTACCTAACTGCTGCCCCACTACCTAACTGCTGCTGCCCCCTACCTAACTGATACTGCCCCCTACCTAACTGATACTGCCCCCTACCTAACTGCTGCAGCCCTGCTACCTAACTGCTGCTGCCCCCTACCTAACTGATACTGCCCCCTACCTAACTGATACTGCCCCCTACCTAACTGCTGCAGCCCTGCTACCTAACTGCTGCTGCCCCCTACCTAACTGATACTGCCCCTACCTAACTGATACTGCCCCACTACCTAACTGCTGCTGCCCCCTACCTAACTGATACTGCCCCGCTACCTAACTGCTGCTGCCCCCTACCTAACTGATACTGCCCCACTACCTAACTGCTGCTGCCCGCTACCTAACTGATACTGCCCCCTACCTAACTGCTGCTGCCTCGCTACCTAACTGCTGCCGCCCCACTACCTAACTGCTGCTGCCCCCCTACCTTACTGATACTTCCCCTACCTAACTGCTGCTGCCCCACTACCTAACTGCTGCTGCCCCGCTACCTAACTGCTTCTTCCCCACTACCTAACTGCTGCTGCCCCCCTACCTAACTACTACTGCCCCTCTACCTAACTGATACTGCCTCGCTACCCAACTGCTGCAGCCCCGCTACCTAACAGCCACTGCCCCCCTAACTAACTGCTGCTGCCCCCCTACCTAACTGCTGCTGCCCCGCTACCTAACTGATACCTCAGAGCAGTGGGGCTACCTCAGAGAAGTGGGGCTACCTCAGAGCAGTGGGGCTACCTCAGAGCAGTGGGGCTACCTCAGAGAAGTGGGGCTACCTCAGAGCAGTGGGGCTACCTCAGAGCGGTGGTGCTACCTCAGAGCAGTGGTGCAACCTCAGAGTTGTGGGAATACCTCAGAGCAGTGGGGCTACCTCAGAGCGGTGGGGCTACCTCAGAGCGGTGGGGCTACCTCAGAGCAGTGGTGCTACCTCAGAGCGGTGGGGCTACCTCAGAGCAGTGGGGCTACCTCAGAGCAGTGGGGCTACCTCAGAGCAGGCTTAACTTGAGTGACTGCTCAGTTCACTTGCCCCTAAAGGCACCGTCAATCCCTACACATTTAGACATTGCTCCATCCAGTGCCCTCTGGTTTACTGGCTGTGATGCTGACTCTGTATTGAAGAAATAGGTTGGGTACATCTTTTCAAAATGCCTTGAATCCCACATGATAATTTCTGTGATATAGTGCTTCCAACCCCTTTGAAAAAATGTGTGTTTGAGCTACATTGCATTGGTCTATTTATTCTACATCCATTGAGACCAATCATTAGCCTGTGTGATTAACAGGGGCTGAGCTAGAACAGTATTTGTGAGACCAGGGCGGATCCTGAAAACGGTTCTTCTCACAAAAATGTTTTAAAGTCTGAATGTAATTATTTGAACTACAAATAATTACTACTTTATTTTTCATGAAATAAACTTCCCTCTGAGTTGTGTGCTTGTCTTGATTGTGTACAGCTTTATTTTACAGCAGTCTTACCCTGTACCTACCCTCTAAGCAGGGCCGGCTCATTAGGCAGGATTATGCGACCGTCTATGGAGGCACATGGCGAGGGCGGATTTTTTTGACCTTAACTGACCAAGACCCACCTTCAACAACAACCCACATAATTCCGCCCCAAAACCATGAAAATGTCTCTCAACCAGTGGCATATGGGCTTTTAAGGGGAGCGCTGATGCCGCCCTGTGATAAGGCAGGGGTACAAAATATTTTGCATTTTCATTCCCAGCGGCCCTTCTGTTGGCATCGCTGTGACGCTCCACCAACATAAATGATGTAGCAGATAGAGCCAGGGTGAGACATGAGCCATTCACAAAAACTCTAGGCTATTACACAACTTTTTATGATTACTGCATGTTAGAGACATGACAAATGAATGGCGAATGAACTTGAAAAATAATGGTATAGCCTACACTCATACGATGTGGTTCAACAGAACATTGACATTTTGCCAAGGCAGAGATGAGTGGCCGGCACCGAAACGCGCGGCAACAGCAGTGGACGCATAAATTCTTCCCTAGTGACAGTAATTTGACATGAAACTTTTTGGTGTTTGGTGAAAAAGATGTCTCTTTCCACTCACCACTATTTGGAAGCTGGAAATATCTTGCAAGTGGATAAACATGTGCAGGTGGCCTATGAAGGAGCCCTTTGAAATTATAGTTTGACAATCAGATGAAAAAATATTGATTTGTTATGTTTATTCCATAGTCAAATGTAACATAATTAAACATATAAGTTCAATTAAAAATATTTTTGACTAGGCCCACAGAGATCCTTAGGGACTGTATATGTAATTCTATGATTAAGCCCATAAAAAATGTTGGTGCACGCGCTTGATCTCGTACCTGGATATAGTATATGGTAGAAATAGTATGTAGCCTTTTCTGTAGCCTACAAGTAGGAGATAAAATGTATGACACAACAGCCTGTTTTACAAACAGTGGGCCTAACACATTATTTATACATTTCCTTTGATGGCCTACATGGTACGCTACACCCTAGTGAGCACTGGCC
>NW_027039796.1:0-31937 GCF_034236695.1 Oncorhynchus nerka | reverse complement strand
TGAAGGACCTCGGCGTTACTCTGGACCCTGATCTCTCTTTGAAGAACATATCAAGACCATTTCGAGGACAGCTTTTTCCATCTACGTAACATTGCAAAAATCAGAAACTTTCTGTCCAAAAATGATGCAGAAAAATTAATCCATGCTTTTGTCACTTCTAGGTTAGACTACTGCAATGCTCTATTTTCCGGCTACCCGGATAAAGCACTAAATAAACTTCAGTTAGTGCTGAATACGGCTGCTAGAATCCTGACTAGAACCAAAAATTTGATCATATTACTCCAGTGCTAGCCTCTCTACACTGGCTTCCTGTCAAAGCAAGGGCTGATTTCAAGGTTTTACTGCTAACCTACAAAGCATTACATGGGCTTGCTCCTACCTATCTCTCTGATTTGGTCCTGCCGTACATACCTACACGTACGCTACGGTCACAAGACGCAGGCCTCCTAATTGTCCCTAGAATTTCTAAGCAAACAGCTGGAGGCAGGGCTTTCTCCTATAGAGCTCCATTTTTATGGAACGGTCTGCCTACCCATGTCAGAGACGCAAACTCGGTCTCAACCTTTAAGTCTTTACTGAAGACTCATCTCTTCAGTGGGTCATATGATTGAGTGTAGTCTGGCCCAGGAGTGGGAAGGTGAACGGAAAGGCTCTGGAGCAACGAACCGCCCTTGCTGTCTCTGCCTGGCCGATTCCCCTCTTTCCACTGGGATTCTCTGCCTCTACCCTGTTACGGGGCTGAGTCACTGGCTTACTGGGGCTCTCTCATGCCGTCCCTGGGGGCCACCTGGGTGGGTTGATTCACTGTTGTGGTCGGCCTGTCTGGGTTGGCGCCCCCTGGGTTGAGCTGTGGCGGAGATCTTTGTGGGCTATACTTTCGGCCTTGTCTCAGGATGGTAAGTTGGTGGTTGAAGATATCCCTCTAGTGGTGTGGGGGCTGTGCTTTGGCAAAGTGGGTGGGGTTATATCCTTCCTGTTTGGCCCTGTCCGGGGTGTCCTCGGATGGGGCCACAGTGTCTCCTGACCCCTCCTGTCTCAGCCTCCAGTATTTATGCTGCATTAGTTTATGTGTCGGGGGCTAGGGTCAGTTTGTTATATCTGGAGTACTTCTCCTGTCCTATTCGGTGTCCTGTGTGAATCTAAGTGTGCGTTCTCTAATTCTCTCCTTCTCTCTTTCTTTCTCTCTCGGAGGACCTGAGCCCTAGGACCATGCCCCAGGACTACCTGACATGATGACTCCTTGTTGTCCCCAGTCCACCTGGCCATGCTGCTGCTCCAGTTTCAACTGGCCTGGGCCCTAGGACCATGTCCCAGGACTACCTGACATGATGACTCCTTGCTGTCCCCAGTCCACCTGGCCATGCTGCTGCTCCAGTTTCAACTGTTCTGCCTTACTATTATTCAACCATGCTGGTCATTTATGAACATTTGAACATCTTGGCCACGTTCTGTTATAATCTCCACCCGCACAGCCAGAAGAGGACTGGCCACCCCACATATGCTCTCTCTAATTCTCTCTTTCTTTCTCTCTCTCGGAGGACCTGAGCCCTAGGACCGTGCCCCAGGACTACCTGACATGATGACTCCTTGCTGTCCCCAGTCCACCTGACTGTGCTGCTGCTCCAGTTTCAACTGTTCTGCCTTATTATTATTCGACCATGCTGGTCATTTATGAACATTTGAACATCTTGGTCATGTTCTGTTATAATCTCTACCCGGCACAGCCAGAAGAGGACTGGCCACCCCACATAGCCTGGTTCCTCTCTAGGTTTCTTCCTAGGTTTTGGCCTTTCTAGGGAGTTTTTCCTAGCCACCGTGCTTTTACACCTGCATTGTTTGCTGTTTGGGGTTTTAGGCTGGGTTTCTGTACAGCACTTTGAGATATCAGCTGATGTACGAAGGGCTATATAAATGGAGCGATCTGGAGCGATCTGGTCGCATCCGCGCTTCGGTCTGCAGGTTGTATAACTTTTTCATTACATTTCATTACATTTCATTATAGTACAACGGTCTGATTTGTCTAATCTTAGCAATTTCCTCTTAGCTAGCTACATAGTCGTCGTTGTATCAAAGATAATTGCGTAATTATCGTATTTCGTCGTCTCCTATCTGTCCAACACGTTCACCGTCTACCGTAGCACTGTAGTACTATCACACTCAACTGAACGTCTTGATTAGTGTAGTGTTAGCTAGCTACATAGCTAGCTACATAGTTGTCTTTGCTGTCTTCGTTTCCAAGATAATTGTGTAGCTTAGAGTGTGGAGTCTTAGAGTGATAATTGCGTTATTATTGTATTTCGTCGCCCTCCTATCTGCCTAGCAGCTAGCATACGTTCACCGGCTACCGTAGCACTGTAGTAACTATCACACTCAACCGAACGACTTGATTAGTGTAGTATTAGATAGCTACATAGTTGTCTTTGCTGTCTTCGTATCCAAGATAATTGTGTAGTTTAGAGTGTGTAGTCTTAGAGTGATTATCTTAATTCACCGAGGTTAGCTAGCCAGCTATTTTGTCGCCCTTAACGTAGGAGACACTCCTAGCTAGCCAACAGCCAGCCAACGCCTACTGAATAGAACTTTCGCATCCCGGTCGCATTCCGTCGCTCCACAGGTAGTATCACTTTTTCACTTCATTTCATTACAGTCCCAACGGTGTGATTTGTTTGATCGTAGCTAGCTACATAGCTAGCTACATAGCCGTCTTTGTTTCAAAGATAATTGTGTAGTCTAGAGCGATTTTCTAGGTTAGTTAGCCAGCTATTGTCGTTCTCCTACGCAACGTAACGTAACCAACACTGCTAGCTAGCCAGCTAGCTCCCGATAAGCAGCATTGTAGAAACTTCACACTCAACGGTACGACTTGATTAGGGTAGTGTCAACAACGCAGCTAGCCTACCCCAGCAGTACTCTATCATTTTAATCATTTTAGTCAATTAGATTCTTGCTACGTAAGCTTAACTTTCTGAACATTCGAGACGTGTAGTCCACTTGTCATTCCAATCTCCTCTGCATTAGCGTAGCCTCTTCTCTAGCCTGTCAACTATGTGTCTGTCTATCCCTGTTCTCTCCTCTCTGCACAGACCATACAAACGCTCCACACCGCATGGCCGCAGCCACCCTAATCTGGTGGTCCCAGCGCGCACGACCCACGTGGAGTTCCAGGTCTCCGGTAGCCTCTGGAACTGCCGATCTGCGGCCAACAAGGCAGAGTTCATCTCAGCCTATGTCTCCCTCCAGTCCTCGACTTCTTGGCTCTGACGGAAACATGGATCACCACAGACAACACCGCTACTCCTACTGCTCTCTCTTCGTCCGCCCACGTGCTCTCGCACACCCCGAGAGCTTCTGGTCAGCGGGGTGGTGGCACCGGGATCCTCATCTCTCCCAAGTGGTCATTCTCTTTCTCCCTTACCCATCTGTCTATCGCTCCTTTGAATTCCATGCTGTCACAGTTACCAGCCCTTTCAAGCTTAACATCCTTATCATTTATCGCCCTCCAGGTTCCCTCGGAGAGTTCATCAATGAGCTTGATGCCTTGATAAGCTCCTTTCCTGAGGACGGCTCACCTCTCACAGTTCTGGGCGACTTTAACCTCCCCACGCCTACCTTTGACTCATTCCTCTCTGCCTCCTTCTTTCCACTCCTCTCCTCTTTGACCTCACCCTCTCACCTTCCCCCTACTCACAAGGCAGGCAATACGCCGACCTCATCTTTACTAGATGCTGTTCCTCCACTAACCTCATTGCAACTCCTCCAAGTCTCCGACCACTACCTTGTATCCTTTTCCTCTCGCTCTCATCCAACACTTCCCACACTGCCCCTACTGGATGGTATCGCGCCGTCCCAACCTTCGCTCTCTCTCCCCCGCTACTCTCCTCTTCCATCCTATCATCTCTTCCCTCTGCTCAAACCTTCTCCAACCTATCTCCTGATTCTGCCTCCTCAACCCTCCTCTCCTCCCTTTCTGCATCCTTTGACTCTCTATGTCCCCTATCCTCCAGGCCGGCTCGGTCCTCCCTCCCGCTCCGTGGCTCGACGACTCATTGCGAGCTCACAGAACAGGGCTCCGGGCAGCCGAGCGGAAATGGAGGAAAACTCGCCTCCTGCAGACCTGGCATCCTTTCACTCCCTCCTCTCTACATTTTCCTCCTCTGTCTCTGCTGCTAAAGCCACTTTCTACCACTCTAAATTCCAAGCATCTGCCTCTAACCCTAGGAAGCTCTTTGCCACCTTCTCCTCCCTCTTGAATCCTCCTCCCCTCCCCCCTCCTCCCTCTCTGCAGATGACTTCGTCAACCATTTTGAAAAGAAGGTCGACGACATCCGATCCTCGTTTGCTAAGTCAAACGACACCGCTGGTTCTGCTCACACTGCCCTACCCTGTGCTCTGACCTCTTTCTCCTCTCTCCAGATGACATCTCACGTCTTGTGACGGCCGGCCGCCCAACAACCTGCCCGCTTGACCCTATCCCTCCTCTCTTCTCCAGACCATCTCCGGTGACCTTCTCCCTTACCTCACCTCGCTCATCAACTCATCCCTGACCGCTGGCTACGTCCCTCCCGTCTTCAAGAGAGCGAGAGTTGCACCCTTCTGAAAAAACCTACACTCGATCCCTCCGATGTCAACAACTACAGACCAGTATCCCTTCTTTCTTTTCTCTCCAAAACTCTTGAACGTGCCGCCCTTGGCCAGCTCTCCCGCTATCTCTCTCAGAATGACCTTCTTGATCCAAATCAGTCAGGTTTCAAGACTAGTCATTCAACTGAGACTGCTCTTCTCTGTATCACGGAGGCGCTCCGCACTGCTAAAGCTAACTCTCTCTCCTCTGCTCTCATCCTTCTAGACCTATCGGCTGCCTTCGATACTGTGAACCATCAGATCCTCCTCTCCACCCTCTCCGAGTTGGGCATCTCCGGCGCGGCCCACGCTTGATTGCGTCCTACCTGACAGGTCGCTCCTACCAGGTGGCGTGGCGAGAATCCGTCTCCTCACCACGTGCTCTCACCACTGGTGTCCCCAGGGCTCTGTTCTAGGCCCTCTCCTATTCTCGCTATACACCAAGTCACTTGGCTCTGTCATAACCTCACATGGTCTCTCCTATCATTGCTATGCAGACGACACACAATTAATCTTCTCCTTTCCCCTTCTGACGACCAGGTGGCGAATCGCATCTCTGCATGTCTGGCAGACATATCAGTGTGGATGACGGATCATCACCTCAAGCTGAACCTCGGCAAGACGGAGCTGCTCTTCCTCCCGGGAAGGACTGCCCGCTCCATGATCTCGCCATCACGGTTGACAACTCCATTGTGTCCTCGTCCCAGAGCGCTAAGAACCTTGGCGTGATCCTGGACAACACCCTGTCGTTCTCAAATAACATCAAGGCGGTGGCCCGTTCCTGTAGGTTCATGCTCTACAACATCCGCAGAGTACGACCCTGCCTCACACAGGAAGCGGCGCAGGTCCTAATCCAGGCACTTGTCATCTCCCGTCTGGGTTACTGCAACTCGCTGTTGGCTGGGCTCCCTGCCTGTGCCATTAAACCCCTACAACTCATCCAGAACGCCGCAGCCCGTCTGGTGTTCAACCTTCCCAAGTTCTCTCACGTCACCCCGCTCCTCCGCTCTCTCCACTGGCTTCCAGTTGAAGCTCGCATCCGCTACAAGACCATGGTGCTTGCTTCACGGAGCTGTGAGGGGAACGGCACCTCACTACCTCCAGGCTCTGATCAGGCCCTACACCCAAACAAGGGCACTGCGTTCATCCACCTCTGGCCTGCTCGCCTCCCTACCACTGAGGAAGTACAGTTCCCGCTCAGCCCAGTCAAAACTGTTCGCTGCTCTGGCCCCCCAATGGTGGAACAAACTCCCTCACGACGCCAGGACAGCGGAGTCAATCACCACCTTCCGGAGACACCTGAAACCCCACCTCTTTAAGGAATACCTAGGATAGGATAAAGTAATCCTTCTCCCCCCCCTTAAAAGACCTAGATGCACTATTGTAAAGTGGCTGTTCCACTGGATGTCATAAGGTGAAAGCACCAATTTGTAAGTCGCTCTGGATAAGAGCGTCTGCTAAATGACTTAAATGTAAATGTAATGTAATGTAAATAAATTTGATTTGATTTGATTTGATTTAACTACTACTGCTCTGCTACCTAACTACTACTGCCCTGCTACCTAACTACTACTGCCCTGCTACCTAACTGCTACTGCCCTGCTACCTAACTGCTACTGCCCTGCTACTGCCCTGGTACCTAACTGCTACTGCCCTGCTACTGCCCTGCTACCTAACTACTACTGCCCTGCTACCTAACTGCTACTGCCCTGCTACCTAGCTACTACTGAACTGCTACCTAACTGCTACTTCCCTGCTACCTAACTACTACTGCCCTGCTACCTAACTGCTACTGCCCTGCTACTGCCCTGCTACCTAACTACTACTGCCCTGCTACCTAACTACTACTGCCCTGCTACCTAACTGCTACTGCCCTGCTACCTAACTACTACTGCCCTGCTACCTAACTGCTACTGCCCTGTTACCTAACTGCTACTGCCCTGCTACCTAACTACTACTGCCCTGCTACCTAACTGCTACTGCCCTGCTACCTAACTGCTACTGCTCTGCTACCTAACTGCTACTGCCCTGCTACCTAACTACTACTGCCCTGCTACCTAACTGCTACTGCCCTGCTACCTAACTACTACTGCCCTGCTACTGCCCTGCTACCTAACTACTACTGCCCTGTTACCTAACTGCTACTGCCCTGCTACCTAACTACTACTGCTCTGCTACCTAACTACTACTGCCCTGCTACCTAACTACTACTGCTCTGCTACCTAACTACTACTGCCCTGCTACCTAACTACTACTGCCCTGCTACCTAACTGCTACAGCCCTGCTACCTAACTGCTACTGCCCTGCTACTGCCCTGGTACCTAACTGCTACTGCCCTGCTACTGCCCTGCTACCTAACTGCTACTGCCCTGCTACCTAACTACTACTGCCCTGCTACCTAACTGCTACTGCCCTGCTACCTAACTGCTACTGCCCTGCTACCTGCCCTAGCTACTACTGCCCTGCTACCTAACTGCTACTGCCCTGCTACCTAACTACTACTGCCCTGCTACCTAACTACTACTGCCCTGCTACCTAACTGCTACTGCCCTGCTACCTAACTACTACTGCCCTGCTACCTAACTGCTACTGCCCTGCCACCTAACTGCTACTGCCCTGCTACCTAACTACTACTGCCCTGCTACCTAACTATTACTGCCCTGCTACCTAATTCCCTGCTACTGCTACTTCCCTGCTACCTAACTACTACTGCCCTGCTACCTAACTAACTGCCCTACTGCCCTGCTACTACCTAACTACTACTGCCCTGCTACCTAACTGCTACTGCCCTGCTACTACTGCCCTGCTAAACTACTACTGCCCTGCTACCTAACTGCTACTGCCCTGCTACCTAACTACTACTGCCCTGCTACCTAACTCTACTGCCCTGCTACTGCCCTGCTACCTAACTACTACTGCCCTGCTACCCAACTGCTACTGCCCTGCTACCTAACTGCTACTGCCCTGCTACCTAACTACTACTGCCCTGCTACCTAACTGCTACTGCCCTGCTACCCTACTACTGCCCTGCTACTCAACTACTACTGCCCCGCTACTGGTAACTACTACTGCCTGCTACCTAACTACTACTGCTCTGCTACCTAACTACTACTGCCCTGCTACCTAACTACTACTGCTCTGCTACCTAACTACTACTGCCCTGCTACCTAACTACTACTGCCCTGCTACCTAACTACTACTGCTCTGCTTCCTAACTACTACTGCCCTGCTACCTAACTACTACTGCCCTGCTACCTAACTGCTACTGCCCTGCTTCTGCCCTGGTACCTAACTGCTACTGCCCTGCTACTGCCCTGCTACCTAACTACTACTGCCCTGCTACCTAACTGCTACTGCCCTGCTACTGAATGCTACCCCTAACCTGCTACTCTAACTGCTACTGCCCTGCTACCTAACTGCTACCTACTACTGCCCTGCTACCTAACTGCTACTGCCCTGCACCCAACTACTACTGTCCTGCTACCTGGAACTGCTACTGCCCTGCTACCTAACTACTACTGCCTACCTAACTGCTACTGCCCTGCTACCTAACTGCTACTGCCTACCTAACTGCTACTGCCCTGCTACCTAACTGCTACTGCCCTGCTACCTAACTGCTACTGCCCTGCTACCTAACTAGCTACTACACTGCCCTGCTACCTAACTGCTACTGCCCTGCTACCTAACTACTACTGCCCTGTTACCTAACTACTACTGCCCTGCTACCTAACTACTACTGCCCTGCTACTAACTACTACTGCCCTGCTACCTAACTACTACTGCCCTGCTACCTAACTGCTACTGCCCTGCTACTGCCCCTGCTACCTAACTGCTACTGCCCTGCTACCCTAACTACTGCCCTTGCCCTGCTACCTAACTGCTACTACTGCCCTGCTACCTAACTACTACTGCCCTGCTACCTAACTGCTACTGCCCTGCTACCTAACTACCTGCTCCGCTACCTAACTGCTACTGCCCTGCTACCTAACTGCTACTGCCCTGCTACCTAACTACTACTGCCCTGCTACCTAACTGCTACTTCCCTGCTACCTAACTACTACTGCCCTGCTACCTAACTACTACTGCCCTGCTACCTAACTACTACTGCCCTGCTACCTAACTGCTACTGCCCTGCTACCTAACTACTACTGCCCTGCTACCTAACTGCTACTGCCCTGCTACTGCCCTGCTACCTAACTACTACTGCCCTGCTACCTAACTACTGCCCCACTACTAACTGCTACTGCCCTGCTACCTAACTACTACTGCCCTGCTACCTAACTGCTACTTCCCTGCTACCTAACTACTACTGCCCTGCTACCTAACTGCTACTGCCCTGCTACTGCCCTGCTACTGCCCTGCTACTACCTAGCTACTACTGCCCTGCTACCTAACTGCTACTTCCCTGCTACCTAACTACTACTGCCCTGCTACCTAACTACTACTGCCCTGCTACCTAACTACTACTGCCCTGCTACCTAACTGCTACTGCCCTGCTACCTAACTACTACTGCCCTGCTACCTAACTGCTACTGCCCTGCTACCTAACTACTACTGCCCTGCTACCTAACTGCTACTGCCCTGCTACCTAACTGCTACTGCCCTGCTACCTAACTACTACTGCCCTGCTACCTAACTACTACTGCCCCTTTAATTCAACTACTACTGCCCTGCTACCTAACTACTACTGCCCTGCTACCTAACTACTACTGCTCTGCTACCTGCCCTGCTACCTAACTACTACTGCTCTGCTACCTAACTACTACTGCCCTGCCCTAACTGCTACTGCCCCACTACCTAATCTACTGCCTGCTTCCTAACTACTACTGCCCTGCTACCTAACTACTACTGCCCTGCTACCTAACTGCTACTGCCCTGCTTCTGCCCTGGTACCTAACTGCTACTGCCCTGCTACTGCCCTGCTACCTAACTACTACTGCCCTGCTACCTAACTGCTACTGCCCTGCTACCTAACTACTACTGCCCTGCTACCTAACTACTACTGCCCTGCTACCTAACTACTACTGCCCTGCTACTGCCCTAACTAACTACTACTGCCCTGTTACCTAACTGCTACTGCCCTGCTACCTAACTACTGCTCTGCTACCTAACTACTACTGCCCTGCTACCTAACTACTACTGCCCTGCTACCTAACTACTACTGCCCTGCTACCTAACTACTACTGCCCTGCTACCTAACTGCTACTGCCCTGCTACCTAACTGCTACTGCCCTGCTACTGCCCTGGTACCTAACTGCTACTGCCCTGCTACTGCCCTGCTACCTAACTACTACTGCCCTGCTACCTAACTGCTACTGCCCTGCTACCTAGCTACTACTGCCCTGCTACCTAACTGCTACTTCCCTGCTACCTAACTACTACTGCCCTGCTACCTAACTGCTACTGCCCTGCTACTGCCCTGCTACCTAACTACTACTGCCCTGCTACCTAACTACTGCTGCCTCTGCCTGGCTAACTGCTTGCCCTGCTACTGCCCTGCTACCTAACTACTACTGCCCTGTTACCTAACTGCTGCTGCCCTGCTACCTAACTACTACTGCTCTGCTACCTAACTACTACTGCTGCTGCTACCTAACTCTGCTACTAACTACTACTGCCCTGCTACCTAACTACTACTGCCCTGCTACCTAACTGCTACTGCCCTGCTACCTAACTACTACTGCCCTGCTACTGCCCTGGTACCTAACTGCTACCCTGCTACTGCCCTGCTACCTAACTACTACTGCCCTGCTACCTAACTGCTACTGCCCTGCTACCTAGCTACTACTGCCCTGCTACCTAACTGCTACTTCCCTGCTACCTAACTACTACTGCCCTGCTACCTAACTGCTACTGCCCTGCTACTGCCCTGCTACTGCCCTGCTACCTAACTGCTACTGCCCTGCTACTGCCCTGCTACCTAACTACTACTGCCCTGCTACCTAACTACTACTGCCCTGCTACCTAACTGCTACTGCCCTGCTACTGCCCTGCTACCTAACTACTACTGCCCTGCTACCTAACTGCTACTGCCCTGCTACCTAACTACTACTGCCCTGCTACCTAACTACTACTTCCCTGCTACCTAACTACTACTGCCCTGCTACCTAACTGCTACTGCCCTGTTACCTAACTGCTACTGCCCTGCTACCTAACTACTACTGCCCTGCTACCTAACTGCTACTGCCCTGCTACTGCCCTGCTACCTAACTACTACTGCCCTGCTACCTAACTGCTACTGCCCTGCTACTGCCCTGCTACTACCTAGCTACTACTGCCCTGCTACCTATCTGCTACTTCCCTGCTACCTAACTACTACTGCCCTGCTACCTAACTACTACTGCCCTGCTACCTAACTACTACTGCCCTGCTACCTAACTGCTACTGCCCTGCTACCTAACTACTACTGCCCTGCTACCTAACTGCTACTGCCCTGCTACTGCCCTGCTACCTAACTACTACTGCCCTGCTACCTAACTGCTACTGCCCTGCTACCTAACTGCTACTGCCCTGCTACCTAACTACTACTGCCCTGCTACCTAACTGCTACTGCCCTGCTACCTAACTACTACTGCTCCGCTACCTAACTACTACTGCTCTGCTACCTAACTACTACTGCTCTGCTACCTAACTACTACTGCCCTGCTACCTAACTACTACTGCTCTGCTACCTAACTACTACTGCCCTGCTACCTAACTACTACTGCTCTGCTACCTAACTACTACTGCCCTGCTACCTAACTGCTACTGCCCTGCTACCTAACTACTACTGCTCTGCTACAAAACTACTACTGCCCTGCTACCGAACTACTACTGCTACCTAACTACTACTGCCCTGCTACCTAACTGCTACTGCCCTGCTTCTGCCCTGGTACCTAACTGCTACTGCCCTGCTACTGCCCTGCTACCTAACTACTACTGCCCTGCTACCTAACTGCTACTGCCCTGCTACTGCCCTGGTACCTAACTGCTACTGCCCTGCTACTGCCCTGCTACCTAACTACTACTGCCCTGCTACCTAACTGCTACTGCCCTGCTACCTAACTACTACTGCCCTGCTACCTAACTGCTACTTCTAACCTAACTACTACTGCCCTGCTACTGCTAACTAACTACTGCCCTGCTACCTAACTACTACTGCCCTGCTACCTAACTGCTACTGCCCTGCTACCTAACTACTACTGCCCTGCTACCTAACTGCTACTGCCCTGCTACCTAACTGCTACTGCTCTGCTACCTAACTGCTACTGCCCTGCTACCTAACTACTACTGCCCTGCTACCTAACTGCTACTGCCCTGCTACCTAACTACTACTGCCCTGCTACTGCCCTGCTACCTAACTACTACTGCCCTGTTACCTAACTGCTACTGCCCTGCTACCTAACTACTACTGCTCTGCTACCTAACTACTACTGCCCTGCTACCTAACTGCTACTGCCCTGCTACCTAACTGCTACTGCCCTGCTACTGCCCTGGTACCTAACTGCTACTGCCCTGCTACTGCCCTGCTACCTAACTACTACTGCCCTGCTACCTAACTGCTACTGCCCTGCTACCTAGCTACTACTGCCCTGCTACCTAACTGCTACTTCCCTGCTACCTAACTACTACTGCCCTGCTACCTAACTGCTACTGCCCTGCTACTGCCCTGCTACCTAACTACTACTGCCCTGCTACCTAACTGCTACTGCCCTGCTACCTAACTGCTACTGCCCTGCTACCTAACTACTACTGCCCTGCTACCTAACTACTACTGCCCTGCTACCTAACTACTACTGCCCTGCTACCTAACTGCTACTGCCCTGTTACCTAACTGCTACTGCCCTGCTACCTAGCTACTACTGCCCTGCTACCTAACTGCTACTGCCCTGCTACTGCCCTGCTACCTAACTACTACTGCCCTGCTACCTAACTGCTACTGCTCTGCTCTGCTACCTAACTACTACTGCTCTGCTACCTAACTACTACTCCCCTGCTACCTAACTACTACTGCCCTGCTACCTAACAGCTACTGCCCTGCTACCTAACTGCTACTGCTCTGCTACCTAACTACTACTGCCCTGCTACCTAACTACTACTGCCCTGTTACCTAACTGCTACTGCCCTGTTACCTAACTGCTACTGCCCTGCTACCTAACTACTACTGCCCTGCTACCTAACTGCTACTGCCCTGCTACTGCCCTGGTACCTAACTGCTACTGCCCTGCTACTGCCCTGCTACCTAACTACTACTGCCCTGCTACCTAACTGCTACTGCCCTGCTACTGCCCTGCTACCTAGCTACTACTGCCCTGCTACCTAACTGCTACTTCCCTGCTACCTAACTACTACTGCCCTGCTACCTAACTACTACTGCCCTGCTACCTAACTACTACTGCCCTGCTACCTAACTACTACTGCCCTGCTACCTAACTACTACTGCCCTGCTACCTAACTGCTACTGCCCTGCTACCTAACTACTACTGCCCTGCCACCTAACTACTACTGCTCTGCTACCTAACTACTACTGCCCTGCTACCTAACTGCTACTGCCCTGCTACCTAACTGCTACTGCCCTGCTACCTAACTGCTACTGCCCTGCTACCTAACTGCTACTGCCCTGCTACCTAACTCACTACTGCTCTGCTACCTAACTGCTACTGCCCTGCTACCTAACTACTACTGCCCTGCTACCTAACTACTACTGCTCTGCTACCTAACTACTACTGCTCTGCTACCTAACTACTACTGCTCTGCTACCTAACTACTACTGCTCCGCTACCTAACTACTACTGCTCTGCTACCTAACTACTACTGCTCTGCTACCTAACTACTACTGCCCTGCTACCTAACTGCTACTGCCCTGCTACCTAACTACTACTGCCCTGCTACCTAACAGCTACTGCCCTACTACTGCCCTGCTACCTAACTACTACTGCCCTGCTACTGCTCTGCTACCTAACTACTACTCCCCTGCTACCTAACTGCTACTGCTCTGCTACCTAACTACTACTGCCCTGCTACCTAACTGCTACTGCTCTGCTACCTAACTACTACTGCCCTGCTACCTAACTGCTACTGCCCCACTACCTAACTACTACTGCCCTGCTACTGCCCCACTACCTAACTACTACTGCCCTGCTACCTAACTGCTACTGCCCCACTACCTAACTACTACTGCCCTGCTACTGCCCCACTACCTAACTACTACTGCCCTGCTACCTAACTGCTACTGCCCTGCTACCTAACTGCTACTGCCCTGCTACCTAACTGCTACTGCCCTGCTACCTAACTACTACTGCCCCACTACCTAACTACTACTGCTCTGCTACCTAACTGATACTGCTGCAACTTAAAGGGATACGCAACGCTGTTTTATCAATCTCTTGTATCAGTATCATGTTGAAATGGAATGGAATGTTATAACTATTTCTCCAGGCACGACAAGACTGTGGCTTCTATGAAACCTGTTCTGAGTAACCACAGACCAGATAAACAGATACAACAATCTCACTAGTCTAGACAGGGCAAACCTGTTTTCACGATTTCTGTTAGTTCCATTTATCGTACAAAAAAAAAAAAAAAATCAATATGCAGAAACAGTTTGTGATCCATTGAAAAGCTAATGTACTCAGATTACTGGTATTTTTTTAACTAACACATTATCAACTGCATATGCACCAAAAACCCTATTGTTTTGACAAGTGGCATTTGATCAGATCGAACACAACTGACAAATCTGGTGAATCATTTGTTTATTACTGGTAAGAAGAGAATTTGCTAAAGACAGTCATCTACATTTTAGAGTGTCGGATGGACATTCAGGGAGGCTGCCGAAACAGAGAGGGAAACCAACTCTGTTGCTTTTCATTTTACCACAATGAATCACAACCCTACAGGGGATATCAACATTGATAAGAGTTGTCTGTTATTTCAGTGGTAGCACACTGGGAAATATGTTAATGAGACATGTATTTTCAGCCAACAGAGTTTTGTAAAGTTGTCAGTCTCAGCAAATTATACTCTCTTGTGTGATCAACTCAGCTATTTGTGTTGCAAAGGCAAACTTCAATATTTAAGTTCAAAATGGTTTTACATTAAGCAGAAATCATTGGGTTGATGGAGAATTCCATGTCAGCTGAACAATTACCCAATTTTAATCACAGCCATTTCGAAGCTCACTGGACTTTTCCCAAGTGAAATGTTTTAAAGTGTACATTTAGGTAAGATGTTTGTCATGTCTGTGACTGAACTATTTGAACATTGATTGATGACTAGTTATGGGATGCCTATTATGCTGTGTAGTTATGGGATGCTGATTGCTCATCTAACATTGAACTACGAACATTGGAACATTTACTGAGTGCCTAGTTATTGGACACTGATGGTAGATCGAGCTATGATCATGATGTAATATGAGAGATGAGCTGTGACAAGGATTGCATTCTCAAATGCCTTGTTCATACAGAATGATGGATGTTTCTGCCCGCTACTAATTATTATTCCAGACGTGGAGACGACCCAAAGACGACCCAGGTCGTAGGTCACGTGCTTCATGCACATCAGGGATTTACATTAAAGTCTGAAAGGCACCTGCCCATCGGGCAAGTCAGGAGTATTTTTTGGTTACCTGAAGATTGGATCACTTGCCCGAAAATGTAAATGAGCTGTTCACACACAGAAGTGCCTTTTAACTACACATAGGGGTGAAAAGAAAACCTCATGTAATTCTGCCCAAAAACCATTACAATTGCTCTCAACCTGTGGCACATGGGCTTTTTAGGTGAGCACTGATGTCGCCCTGTGATAAGGCAGGGGTACAAAATATTTTACATGTTCATTCCCAGCTGCACCTCTGTTGGCATCGCTGAGACGCTCCACCAACATAAATGATGTAGCAGATAGAGCCAGGGTGAGACATGAGCCATTCACAAAAACTCTAGGCTATTACACAACTTTTTATGATTACTGCATGTTAGAGACATGACAAATGAATGGCGAATGAACTTGAAAAATAATGGTATAGCCTACACTTAAATACGATGTGGTTCAACGAGAACATTGACATTTTGCCAAGGCAGAGATGAGTGGCCGGCACCGAAACTGCAACAGCAGTGGACGCATACATTCTTCCCTAGTGACAGTAGCCAAATTTGACATGAAACTTTTTGGTGTTTTGTGAAAAAGATGTCTCTTTTTCATACATATTCATACATACATATTCTCTGGCACCCAAAAGTAAATGGTTCGATTCACACCCCTATCAGAGAACATCCCTGGTCATCCTTACTGCCTCTGATCTGGTGGACTCACTAAACACACATGCATCGTTTATAAATGTCTGAGTGTTAGAGTATGCCCCTAGCGATCTGTACATTTTTTTATTGTGTTGTCTGGTTTACTTAAAATAAGGAATTTTTACTTTTACTTTTGATACTTATCTATATTTTAGCTGTTCCATTTTCTTGTATTACTTAAGTATATTTCAAACCAAATACTTTTAGACTTTTAATCAAGTAGTATTTTACTTGGTGACTTTCACTTTTACTTGAGTAATTTCCTATTAAGGTATCTTTACTTTTACTCAAGTATGACAATGAAGTACTTTTTCCACCAATGGTTTAATGTTGTGTTGTGTAGTGGCTTTGCTGGAATGTATCTCAAACAATTTGTTGAGTTTGTCGCACCAAGATGTACATGCTAAAATCGTCACTGGCAGAGCAAACTAAAATCCCCCTGTTCAATATGAAAAAAAGGAAACACGGAAATTACAATAGCTTCAAACTGAATGCTTTATTTTTTTTGCGGGAAATTATTATATAATGAGATAATAAGCATTGAAAGGGATTCCATCCATCTCTATGAATAACCTCTGAAGCAAGATCATTAAGATCAGTGATTACTATTGACAGAGATAAAGTACTGAAAAGTATAGTTAGTAGTAGGTTTTAGAATGAAGGATTCTTATGAACTAATGTTGGGCATTCTCAAGCAGAAGGCTGTTCCAGAAAGAGAGATCAATGAGTTAGCAAGTGAACTTTAGACAGATCCCGAACGGCCATCAGATGCAGAGGAGAGGCTAAGGTGTGCACACCACGGTGACTCCAGACTTGGAGATGACCCAAAGATGGCCCAGGTCGTAGGTCACGTGACCCATGAGCATGGACATTGGGATATAGCTCCATCCAGTGCCCTCTGGTTTACTGGCTGTGATGCCGTCTCTGTGTTGAAGAAAGGGTTGGGGTTCATGTTTTAAAGCTTATCCATTTTTTTAAGTACATCCATTTTTGGACTATAATAATTGAATATAGCCATAGATTTTTGAAAAATATAACATCTGCCTCTTGAGCTTTATTGAACCACATCAGACGCTAAAATGTAAGCTTTTCCTCAATTGTTTGTAAACAATGTTATTGTAAACAAACAATGTATAGCTTTAAAAAACATGTTACATTTTGTTTTTAACAAATAATTGGTCTGTCTTTGCATCCGTAGCTCCATGTCTGAATTTGAGAATGGTTACATTTATCTAACTACATTCCTCAGCTGTTTACCAAAACAAGTGGTGGGGAGTCTGGGAAGTTGTTGTTTTTATCCCAAACTGTAGCTTTACAGGACATCTCACTTTTACATACTTTATCGTACAATGTCTACACATGTCTTTATAAGTCCTATAAGTTTAGATCTGATGATATTTCACTGATTTTATTTAGGTATCTACAGTATTTTAGTTGTTGTGTAAAGAGCTTCACAAAGCATGTACAGTAAGGATAAAAATTATAATTAAACGTATACCATTATTATACACATAGTTCAGTAGTAACCTTACCTGGTAAAAACACTACCCGCAGAGTTGACCCCAAAGACACTACCATCAGTTGCCACCTCAATCATGGAAAGCTTGC
Organism: Oncorhynchus nerka; assembly: GCF_034236695.1. Taxonomy (NCBI): domain Eukaryota; kingdom Metazoa; phylum Chordata; class Actinopteri; order Salmoniformes; family Salmonidae; genus Oncorhynchus; species Oncorhynchus nerka. The sequence goes on along the minus strand of NW_027039796.1, from coordinate 14,433 downwards.
CGTCAATGTGACTCCACCCGTTGTGTTGACAGTCTTGATTCAGCTGGAAAACAGATTCAATCAGGGTTTTAGGACAATTTCAACAGTTATAATATGAAACAGTTTAGAATAACTGACACTCTCCATCCTCTACTACTCTACTCCAGCTCTCACACTCTTTCCCAGATCTTACACTCATTAAGAAGATATCGTCATTGTTGTTGACTGCCCAGCACCCAAAGGGTCCACAGCTGTAGTACTTCACAGCTCCTGGCAATCCTGTCCATGGAAGAGGTGAGCCTGGACCCTTGTAACCAACTGTGGCACTACGTGTCAGACAGAATGGAGTATCATCCATGTTGGCCCCCACAATAAACTGTTCACCTCCAGCATCCAACTGTTTCAGAAGGCCTGAAGACCACAAAGAGAGACAGACAGACGGACAAGCAAACAAGGAGCACATATCTGTGAGTACTGCCAAATGACCTACAAGTTTACAATTTAAAATGTTTTCAACAGCCTGACGATGTCAGGAAATCTAAAAAGGTGTCATCTGGATAAATATTGAGTAATTCTCTCCACTAACCTGAAGCTTGCACCCAGTTACCGGCCACATACTTGTAGATTGCATAGTCCTTGTTGACACCCCAGATCCCTGCTGGTCCTACAGTGATATGATTCAGGGAACCAGGCAGGCGGATCCATTCATCACCTACCAGGTAGTAGGGGATTTGACTTGTGTCCGTAGCAACCACTTGTCCCAGTCCTGCATCGATCTGCATCAGATTCTTGATGTTTTCTACCTCCTGACAGTCCCAGGCTTTGGAGACAAAGACATGAGTAGAGCACACAGACAACAAGAAGGATGACATTATGGAGACAAAGACATGAGTAGAGCACACAGACAACAAGGAGGATGACATTATGGAGACAAAGACATGAGTAGAGCACACAGACAACAAGAAGGATGACATTATGGAGACAAAGACATGAGTAGAGCACACAGACAACAAGAAGGATGACATTATGGAGACAAAGACATGAGTAGAGCACACAGACAACAAGGAGGATGACATTATGGAGACAAAGACATGAGTAGAGCACACAGACAACAAGAAGGATGACATTATGGAGACAAAGACATGAGTAGAGCACACAGACAACAAGGAGGATGACATTATGGAGCAAACTTCATCAACTCCATATTGATGATCAATTTCAAGTTGATCAAGCATGTTTCAGATGATGGTAACTTACCATGACTGATGGTCAGGAGACAGAGGACCAATAGGACGGCTGCAGTGACTCTCATGATGTCTCTGTAGATCTACGTATACGTTTGGTTGTACACCAGACTTCAATTGTCCCCTTGCAAGACTTTGAGCTTTTATAGCCCTGCACATACCTTTCACCAATGATGGCTTCCTGTTCCACCTGTTTAACAAAGGCTTGAGGCTGTCCGGTGTCCGTCAGAGAGAAGGGTTGTGTTATTGCCACCTGATGACAAAGATCATTCCTTTGTTCTTCTCATGTTTTCTGTGTTTTTTTCAACTGTCATTTTTATTCAGACATTTGGAACAACACAAACAAATAACCATATCATTTAAAACTATACATTTCAAAAAGAAGTAGCAAAGACCGATAGAAACAAATTGTAGTGTCTAAATACAAATAAAGAAGAGATCCTGATTATTACACTACTAACCTATTTCTAACAAAAACCACACAAATACATATATAGAATAACACACTTATAAAGAAGAGATCCTGATTATTACACTACTAACCTATTTCTAACAGAAACCACACAAATACATATATATAGAATAACACACTTATAAAGAAGAGATCCTGATTATTACACTATTAACCTATTTCTAACAAAAACCACACAAATACATATATATAGAATAACACACTTATAAAGAAGAGATCCTGATTATTACACTACTAACCTATTTCTAACAAAAACCACACAAATTAAACTAAACTAATCCTGTATCACACAAATACATATATAGAATAACACACTTATAAAGAAGAGATCCTGATTATTGCACTTCAAACAATAAACACACAAACTAAATGTCACCACTAATTGCATTAGTACTGTACAAAGTTAGAGGTGCTCTATTTGATAGATTCCCCAACACCGAGGTTAGCTAGCCAGCTATTTTGTCGTCCTTAACGTAGGAGACACTCCTAGCTAGCCAATAGCCAGCCAACGTCTACTGAATAGAACTTTCGCATTCCGCGTCGCTCCACAGGTAGTATCACTTTTTCATTTCATTTCATTACAGTCCCAACGGTGTGATTTGTTTGATCGTAGCTAGCTACATAGCTAGCTACATAGCCGTCTTTGTTTCAAAGATAATTGTGTAGTCTAGAGCGATTTTCTAGGTTAGCTAGCCAGCTATTGTCGTTCTCCTAACGCAACGTAACGTAACCAACACTGCTAGCTAGCCAGCTAGCTCCCGATAAGCAGCATTGTAGAAACTTCACACTCAACGGTGCGACTTGATTAGGGTAGTGTCAACAACGCAGCTAGCCTACCCCAGCAGTACTCTATCATTTTAATCATTTTAGTCAATTAGATTCTTGCTACGTAAGCTTAACTTTCTGAACATTCGAGACGTGTAGTCCACTTGTCATTCAATCTCCTCTGCATTAGCGTAGCCTCTTCTCTAGCCTGTCAACTATGTGTCTGTCTATCCCTGTTCTCTCCTCTCTGCACAGACCATACAAACGCTCCACACCGCACGCTCCACACCGCACCCTAATCTGGTGGTCCCAGCGCGCACGACCCACGTGGAGTTCCAGGTCTCCGGTAGCCTCTGGAACTGCCGATCTGCGGCCAACAAGGCAGAGTTCATCTCAGCCTATGCCTCCCCTCCAGTCCCTCGACTTCTTGGCTCTGACGGAAACATGGATCACCACAGACAACACCGCTACTCCTACTGCTCTCTCTTCGTCCGCCCACGTGCTCTCGCACACCCCGAGAGCTTCTGGTCAGCGGGGTGGTGGCACCGGGATCCTCATCTCTCCCAAGTGGTCATTCTCTCTTTCTCCCCTTACCCATCTGTCTATCGCCTCCTTTGAATTCCATGCTGTCACAGTTACCAGCCCTTTCAAGCTTAACATCCTTATCATTTATCGCCCTCCAGGTTCCTCGGAGAGTTCATCAATGAGCTTGATGCCTTGATAAGCTCCTTTCCTGAGGACGGCTCACCTCTCACAGTTCTGGGCGACTTTAACCTCCCCACGTCTACCTTTGACTCATTCCTCTCTGCCTCCTTCTTTCCACTCCTCTCCTCTTTTGACCTCACCCTCTCACCTTCCCCCTACTCACAAGGCAGGCAATACGCTCGACCTCATCTTTACTAGATGCTGTTCCTCCACTAACCTCATTGCAACTCCCCTCCAAGTCTCCGACCACTACCTTGTATCCTTTTCCCTCTCGCTCTCATCCAACACTTCCCACACTGCCCCTACTGGATGGTATCGCGCCGTCCCAACCTTCGCTCTCTCTCCCCCGCTACTCTCTCCTCTTCCATCCTATCATCTCTTCCCTCTGCTCAAACCTTCTCCAACCTATCTCCTGATTCTGCCTCCTCAACCCTCCTCTCCTCCCTTTCTGCATCCTTTGACTCTCTATGTCCCCTATCCTCCAGGCCGGCTCGGTCCTCCCCTCCCGCTCCGTGGCTCGACGACTCATTGCGAGCTCACAGAACAGGGCTCCGGGCAGCCGAGCGGAAATGGAGGAAAACTCTCGCCTCCCTGCGGACCTGACATCCTTTCACTCCCTCCTCTCTACATTTTCCTCTTCTCTCTCTGCTGCTAAAGCCACTTTCTACCACTCTAAATTCCAAGCATCTGCCTCTAACCCTAGGAAGCTCTTTGCCACCTTCTCCTCCCTCTTGAATCCTCCTCCCCCTCCCCCCTCCTCCTCCTCTCTGCAGATGACTTCGTCAACCATTTTGAAAAGAAGGTCGACGACATCCGATCCTCGTTTGCTAAGTCAAACGACACCGCTGGTTCTGCTCACACTGCCCTACCCTGTGCTCTGACCTCTTTCTCCCTCTCTCTCCAGATGACATCTCGCGTCTTGTGACGGCCGGCCGCCCAACAACCTGCCCGCTTGACCCTATCCCCTCCTCTCTTCTCCAGACCATCTCCGGTGACCTTCTCCCTTACCTCACTTCGCTCATCAACTCATCCCTGACCGCTGGCTACGTCCTCCCGTCTTCAAGAGAGCGAGAGTTGCACCCCTTCTGAAAAACCTACACTCGATCCCTCCGATGTCAACAACTACAGACCAGTATCCCTTCTTTCTTTTCTCTCCAAAACTCTTGAACGTGCCGTCCTTGGCCAGCTCTCCCGCTATCTCTCTCAGAATGACCTTCTTGATCCAAATCAGTCAGGTTTCAAGACTAGTCATTCAACTGAGACTGCTCTTCTCTGTATCACGGAGGCGCTCCGCACTGCTAAAGCTAACTCTCTCTCCTCTGCTCTCATCCTTCTAGACCTATCGGCTGCCTTCGATACTGTGAACCATCAGATCCTCCTCTCCACCCTCTCCGAGTTGGGCATCTCCGGCGCGGCCCACGCTTGGATTGCGTCCTACCTGACAGGTCGCTCCTACCAGGTGGCGTGGCGAGAATCTGTCTCCTCACCACGTGCTCTCACCACTGGTGTCCCCCAGGGCTCTGTTCTAGGCCCTCTCCTATTCTCGCTATACACCAAGTCACTTGGCTCTGTCATAACCTCACATGGTCTCTCCTATCATTGCTATGCAGACGACACACAATTAATTTTCTCCATTCCCCCTTCTGACGACCAGGTGGCGAATCGCATCTCTGCATGTCTGGCAGACATATCAGTGTGGATGACGGATCATCACCTCAAGCTGAACCTCGGCAAGACGGAGCTGCTCTTCCTCCCGGGGAAGGACTGCCCGTTCCATGATCTCGCCATCACGGTTGACAACTCCATTGTGTCCTCGTCCCAGAGCGCTAAGAACCTTGGCGTGATCCTGGACAACACCCTGTCGTTCTCAAATAACATCAAGGCGGTGGCCCGTTCCTGTAGGTTCATGCTCTACAAACATCCGCAGAGTACGACCCTGCCTCACACAGGAAGCGGCGCAGGTCCTAATCCAGGCACTTGTCATCTCCCGTCTGGATTACTGCAACTCGCTGTTGGCTGGGCTCCCTGCCTGTGCCATTAAACCCCTACAACTCATCCAGAACGCCGCAGCCCGTCTGGTGTTCAACCTTCCCAAGTTCTCTCACGTCACCCCGCTCCTCCGCTCTCTCCACTGGCTTCCAGTTGAAGCTCGCATCCGCTACAAGACCATGGTGCTTGCCTACGGAGCTGTGAGGGGAACGGCACCTCACTACCTCCAGGCTCTGATCAGGCCCTACACCCAAACAAGGGCACTGCGTTCATCCACCTCTGGCCTGCTCGCCTCCCTACCACTGAGGAAGTACAGTTCCCGCTCAGCCCAGTCAAAACTGTTCGCTGCTCTGGCCCCCCAATGGTGGAACAAACTCCCTCACGACGCCAGGACAGCGGAGTCAATCACCACATTTACATTTACATTTAAGTCATTTAGCAGACGCTCTTATCCAGAGCGACTTACAAATTGGTGCTTTCACCTTATGACATCCAGTGGAACAGCCACTTTACAATAGTGCATCTAGGTCTTTTAAGGGGGAGAAGGATTACTTTATCCTATCCTAGGTATTCCTTAAAGAGGTGGGGTTTCAGGTGTCTCCGGAAGGTGGTGATTGACTCCGCTGTCCTGGCGTCGTGAGGGAGTTTGTTCCACCATTGGGGGCCAGAGCAGCGAACAGTTTTGACTGGGAGCGGGAACTGTACTTCCTCAGTGGTAGGGAGGCGAGCAGGCCAGAGGTGGATGAACGCAGTGCCCTTGTTTGGGTGCTCTCCCCCCCCCTGAAAAGAGCCTGGAGGTAGTGCACAGCTCCGTAAAGACCTAGATGCACTATTGTAAAGTGGCTGTTCCACTGGATGTCATAAGGTGAAAGCACCAATTTGTAAGTCGCTCTGGATAAGAGCGTCTGCTAAATGACTTAAATGTAAATGTAAAAACTCCCCTACCACGGGCTACCAGTTGGGAGACCAGAGGTCAACCTACCCCCCCCCCCCCCCTCCCATCTCGTACTTCTGAGAGGTTTACCTTCCCAGGCAGTAGCCTGCCTAGCTCACAAACTAGAATCAGTGAACCCACTCTGACAAAGTTAAGTGACATGAAAATGAGCGATAGAAAACCATTGCGCAAATGTCACCATTCCGAATATTATTGTTTTTGTTTTTGTGAGGGCGAGATGCGCCCGGGCGGCTGCCCATGTCGCCTATACCTAAATCCGCCACTGTATGTATGGGGGACAGAGGAAGGTTCAACCCCCTATTATTTCACACAGTGAGGCAATATCATTTATGTGATTTGTTAAGCCACATTTTACTTCCACTACTTACGCAACAACTATATTGTAGTTAATTAATTGTTATTAATTTGTAAAACATTTCAGATTCGTGTTTTTACTTTGACATTATGGAGTATTCATGAATTATTTTGTGTAGATCCATGACAAAAACAATACAATTAAATATATTTCAAGCTCACTTTGTAACACAACAAAATGGAGGTGACTTTCTTTAGGCCTGTATGTTTAATATGTCAACCTACAGTACATCACAAGCGCTGTGTGATCAATAATTGAGGTGTAGAGTATTCACGTGTGTAAAGATGACGCCTTCTCTGCTGAGAAAAACAGCCTAGACCAGGAAGAGCCTGTTGAGGATGCTGGTGACCAGCCTTTGCTGTGTTTCCGTGGTCTCTTTGTTGTCTTTTGTGATGACCAGACGTCAGTGTGTTTTTGATGGTGACTAACATAAGCCAGTCACCAGAATCAAGTCACGTCATGTGGCTTGAAAAGGGATGTTTAATTCCTATCAGAATCTAGCCAGAGTGGGGATATCAACCATTTTGAACTTTTCTTCTCACAATATGCATCCAGAATGACTGCCAAGGTTAGAAATAACACTAAATACGACCCAAACTGCTGGACGTGGTCAGACCAGCTTGACCAGCTTCGTCACCAATATAACAGCATCACCATTATAAGCTTGTATGTTTCCAAAATACAGTGAAGGCTTGTTACCAGCAAAACCAGCTAGACCATGCTGGTCAGACCAGCTAGAGCATGATGTCTACCACCTGCTGTCTACCACCAGGCTTTTGATGGTAGTGTTCTGAGGGGTATGGGGTTAATGCCTGAAATCAATACACATATCTTTAGTGTTTGTCAAATTCAATTGTAAGAATAAACTGTCGCATCAAATTACAAAATCATCAGCAGTTTTAACTGCATGAAGGACTATTACTGAGTAGTCCACAAACTACAGGTTGAGTTTGTTCTCGTACACTCTTAGAAAAAAAAGGTGAGATTTAGAACCGAAAAGGGTTCTTCGGCTGTCCCAATAGGAAAACCCTTTGAAGAACCCTTTTCGGTTCCAGGTAGAACTCTTTTGGGAGGTCATACATGGAACCCAAAAGAGTTCTTTCTGGATCCAAAAAGGGTTCTACCTTGAATCAAAGGCGGGTTATTCTATGGGGACAGCCAAACAACCCTTTTTGGAACCCTTTTTCTGAGTGTAGTGGCTACGACAGAATATACAGGATATATTGGAGTGGTGAGAGGAAGTCCCAGAGGTGAGCCTGTTGATGATGCCAGCTCCCCTGACAGGCACCCATTTACCCTCAACCTCTGGCTTCTGATGGTAAAAAAGTCAAGGATCCAGCCCACTAGATGAGTCCACACCTACAAGTGAAAGTCACCCAGTAAAATAGTCCTTGAGTAATAGTCTAAATACACTATCAAAATGAAAAGTATAAATAATTTTGCATTCCTTATATTATGTAAAGCAGACAGCACAAAACAACATCTACACACACAATACCCCATAACGACAAAGCAAGATTTTTTTTCGGCACCGTTGTTGAATATACAAAATATAAATACTTGTTATGGCTGGGGGCAGTATTGAGTAGCTTGGATGAATAAGGTGCCCAGAGGTGCCCAGAGTAAACGGCCTGCTACTACTTTCTGCTTTTTGTGACTCCTGTCTTTGGCTGGGAAAATGGCTGTGTTTTTCTGTGATTTGGCGGTGACCTAACATAATCGTTCGTGCTGCTTTTGCTGTAAAGCCTTTTAGAAATTGGACACTATCCTCTCTGAAGTTTTGGAGACTTCAATAGATCCAGAACCGCTTCTGATAATCCTGGGAGTATCTGAGTCCTAAACGGATTAACCAACCCCCAAAACAACTAATCTCGTATGGTCTCATCTCGGCAAAAAACAAATCTTGTTGTTTTGGAAAAGGAGGGAAGCGCCCTCTACCAAATTATGGCTCAGTGAATTGGCAAACACTGTACACTTAGAAAGAATTAGATATATTCTGAACAATAAATTATCAACATTTGATCAAATCTGGCAGCCTTTCCTCTCCTACTTGGGCGAGTCGGTGCTGTGAATTTGTACTTATTAACGCACTCTCAATTGTAATATTTTAATCTACCTTTGGGCAGCGTGTGCTGGGGGGACATCTTCCCTCTTTCTTTCTACGTGTCCTTGTTTTGTATGTCGTGTTTTGTATTATTTGTTCTGCACCCAGAACTCTGGGTCTTGTTGTTCCTGTATGCTCTTTTATGTTTAGATAAGAATTGTATACCTGTCATGTATACCTATACACCATTCTTGTGTGTGTTTTAATAAAATAAAAAATAAAAAATAAAAAAATTGGACACTGTGGTGGGATTAACAACAAGATTACCTTTAAAATGGTATAAAATACTTGTATGTTTGAGGAATTTTAAATATGAGATTTCTGTTGTTTGAATTTGGCGCCCTGCACTTTCGCTGGCTGTTGGCATATTGATCCTGTTAACGGGATTGCAGCCATAAGAATATTTATTTACACAAGTATGCAGACCATTTGATACTAGACTCGTTTTGAGCTCAGGTGCATCCTGTTTCCATTGATCATCCACCTGTTGTAAATTCAATTGATGTGACATGATTTGGAAAGGTACACACCTGTCTATATCTGGTACCACAGTTGACAGTGCATGTCAGAGAAAAAACCAAGCCATGATATCAAAGGAATTGTCTGTAGAGATCTGAGACAGGATTGTGGAGAGGCACAGAAGGATACCAACACATTTCTGCAGCATTGAAGGTCCCAAAGAACACAGTGAGATTACATTGATTGGACAAAATCGTTTTTGATATATTTTGGTATATTAGCTGTCGCCGTATTAGACTAAGCATAAGGGGTTTCATGTTAAAATGTTGAAGATGAAATGGTGCTGGAATAGTGGAGGCAGCTCCTGTTTATTTTGTTATACTTATGGTAACGTGGTTCTAAATCAATAGTTGTTTAGTGGTCATGAAATGTCAGAAAGACTTACTTGAAAATACTGTAAGTCATGTCACTGTTTGTTACTGCAATATGCTTTGTGGACTTCACCAGACAGAGGTTGCTATCCGGTTTCGTGATGAAACAAAGGTGTGGTTGAATTTATTCTGTCACGGTGTCACGCCCTGGCCATAGAGAGGCTTTTATTCTCTATTTTGGTTAGGCCAGGGTGTGATTAGGGTGGTGATTCTAGTTTCTTTATTTCTATATTTTCTGTTTCTATGTTTTGGCCGGGTATGGTTCTCAATCAGGGACAGCTGTCTATCATTGTCTCTGATTAGGAGTCATACTTAGGCAGCCTGTTTTTCCACCTTAGTTGTGTATAGTTGACTTTGTTAGTGGCCTGTATAGCCCTAGTAAGCTTCATGTTCGTTTTTGTTGTTTCTTGTTATTGTTGGCGACATTTATAACATAAAAAGGAATGTACTCTCACAACGCTGCGCCTTGGTTCGGTCATTTCCCTGACGACGTGCGTGACACACGGTGTATTCTTACTGTCTTTGCCTTAGGCATATATGTCACGTGTCAAGGTATGTGAACTAACAAGCTATAGAGCAAACAACTCAACTATCACAACAAAGGTTGTAATATGGCTTTTTGTCTGGCTTCCCAGTGATATTACCTTCGCACCTCTACTGTATGTTTTGCTCAGTCTGGCAGTAACCCAGAACTACCAGAGACAGAGGATCTCTCTTTCGGCTGCTGCTGACAGACACTGCATGTAAATTGTTCTACTACACCCTAAAACCTTATACAGTATGTACACATAGCATTTGTCTTCATTTTGTCAGATTAACTCTTTCTGTAGAATAACTTTTTCCTCCTTTTATCTTCTTCTCTGGAACCAGTCAGAAAGGCAACAATACATACTGTACTGGCGGTAGGTAGCCAGCGGCTAAGGAGTTAGACCTGTGGCCCAAAGGTGGCCTGTTCGAATCCTGGGCTGGTCGCTGGAATAAACAGGCAGAATTGATTTCACAATGATGAGACAGCCTATAGGGAAGAGGTGCCAGGACAACCAACTCTCCCTCAACATGATCAAGACAAAGAAGATGATTGTGGACAACAGGAAAAGGAAGACTAAGCACGGCCCTATTCTCATCGACAGGCCTGTAGTGGAGCAGGTTGAGAGCTTCAAGTTCCTTGGTGTCCACATCACCAACAAACTATCATGGTCCAAACACATTAAGACAGTCGTGAACTAGAACTATTTCTCCATGCAAGACAAGAACGTGGGCTCTATCAAATCTGCCCCAAGTAGCCGCAGACCAGATAAAACAATCTCACAAGAGTAGGCAGGGTAAACCCATTTTCACAATTTCTATTAGTTCCATTTATAGTACAAAAAAAGAAGTATAAAAAACATCAATAATCAATATGCAGAAACAGTTTGTGATCCGTTGAAAAGTTAATGTACTCTGATTACTTGTTTTATTTGTTAACACATTATCAACTGCATATGCGCCAAAAACCATGTTCACATCTGGTGAATCATTTGTTTATTACTGGTAAGAAGAGAATTTGCTAAAGACAGTCATCTACATTTTAGAGTGTCGGATGGACATTCAGGGAGGCTGCCGAAACAGGGAAGGACACCAACTTTGTTGCTTTTCATTTAACCTCAATGAATCACAACCCTACAGGGGATATCAACATTGACAAGAATTTGCTGTTATTTCAGTGGTAGCACACTGGGAAATATGTTAATGAGACATGTATTTTCAGCCAACAGAGTTTTCTAAAGTTGTCAGTCTCAGCAAATTATACTCTCTTGTGTGATCAACTAAGCTATTTGTGTTGCAAAGGAAAACTTCAATATTTAAGTTCAAAATTGTTTTACATTCCATGTCAGCTGAACAATTACCCAATTTTAAGTACAGCCATATCAAAGCTCACTGGACTTTTCCAAGTGAAATGTTTTAAAGTGTACATTTAGGTAAGATGTTTATGTCGTGTCTGTGACCGAACTATTTGAACATTGATTGATGACTAGTTATGTGATGCCTATTATTCTGCGTAGTTATGGGATGCTGATTGCTCATCTCACATTGAACTACGAACATTGGAACATTGACTGAGTGCCTAGTTATTGGACACTGATGGTAGATCGAGCTATGATCATGATGTAATATGAGAGATGATGAGCTATGACAAGGATTGCATTCTCAAATGCCTTGTTCATACAGAATGATGGATATTTTTGCCGACTACTAATTATTCTCAATGTGTGCACTGCATGGTGAAGCCAGACATGGAGATCGACCCAAAGACAACCCAGGTCGTAGGTCACGTGCTTCATGCACATCAGGAATTTACATTGATGTCTGAAAGGCATCTGCCCATCAGCAAGTCAGGAATATTTTCAGAGCCGTGGGGCTACCTCAGAGCAGGCTTAACTTGAGTGACTGCTCAGTTCACTTGCCCCAGGAGGCAATAGGACACCTTTACCCTCAATCCCTGCACATTGAGACATTGCTCCATCCAGTGCCCTCTGGTTTACTGGCTGTGATGCCGTCTCTGTGCTGAAGATAGAGGTGGGGTACATCTGTTCAAAATGCCTTGAATCCCACATGATCATTTCCGTGATTTAGTGCTTCCAACCCATTTGAAAAATGGTATGTTTGAGCTACATTGCATTAGTCTATTTATTCTGCATCCATTGAGATCAACCATTAGCCTGTGTGACAGCTCCGAACAGCTTGGAAAGACAGTACCATGCAGTATCAAAGAGCCCTACTGCTGCTCGATCAACCTATTTTTCCAAAATCTCTTGACACAATGATGAAAATAATCATGGCCTCTAAGCCTTCAAGCTGCATACAGGACCCTATTCCAACTAAACTAGTGAAAGAGCTGCTTCCTGTGCTTGGCCCTCCTATGTTGAACATAATAAACGGCTCCCTATCCACCGGATGTGTACCAAACTCACTAAACATGATAGTAATAAAGCCTCTCTTGAAAAAGCCAAACCTTGACCCAGAAAATATAAAAAACTATCAGCCTATATCGAATCTTCCGTTCCTCTCAAAAATGTTAGAAAAAGCTGTTGTGCAGCAACTCACTGCCTTCCTGAAGACAAACAATGTATACGAAATGCTTCAGTCTGATTTTAGACCCCATCATAGCACTGAGACTGCACTTGTGAAGGTGGTAAAGGACCTTTTAATGGCATCAGACCGAGGCTCTGGATCTGTCCTCGTGCTCCTAGACCTTAGTGCTGCTTTTGAAACCATCGATCACCACACATTCTTTTGGAGAGATTGGAGACCCAAGTTCTGGCCTGGTTTAGATCTTATCTGTTGGAAAGATATCAGTTTGTCTCTGTGAATGGTTTGTACTCTGACAAATCAACTGTACATTTTCGGTGTTCCTCAAGGTTCCGTTTTAGGACCACTATTGTTTTCACTATATACACTGCTCAAAAAAATAAAGGGAACACTTAAACAACACAATGTAACTCCAAGTCAATCACACTTCTCTGAAATCAAACTGTCCACTTAGGAAGCAACACTGATTGACAATAAATTTCACATGCTGTTGTGCAAATGGAATAGACAACAGGTGGAAATTATAGGCATTTAGCAAGACACCCCCAATAAAGGAGTGGTTCTGCAGGTGGGGACCACAGACCACTTCTCAGTTCCTATGCTTCCTGGCTGATGTTTTGGTCACTTTTGAATGCTGGCGGGGCTTTCACTCTAGTGGTAGCATGAGACGGAGTCTACAACTACCTAAGATTTTGAAAGTATGATGTTGAACATGATCAGTGAATCGAAGCTACGGTATAACTTGTTTTGACGTCATTTTATCTGAACCAAACATAGACATCTATGACTGGTTCAGATTTAGGTTTGACCGGACTAAAAACCAACTTCCGTGGACATAGAAATCAAGGCCGGTCAGACAGGAACAAAAAAGATGTCCAAAAGGGATCGGCATTTATCCGTGTTTACTGAGGTGTAGCCTACAGTGTTGCCTGAAACTGTGTTTTATGAATGGCCATCTATATGGTAAGCCCTACCATTTTGAAACACAAAAAAAAACGCCAGGTCCAACAGGACCAAAAAAGACATCCAGAGGACATTGGCGTCGGCCAGTGCTCACTGGTGTGTAGCGTACCATGTAGGCCATCAAAGGATTTTATAAATAATGTGTTAGGCCCACTGTTTGTAAAAGAGGCTGTTGTGTCATACATTTTATCTCCTGCCTGTAGGCTACAGAAAAGGCTATATACTATTTCTACCATATACTATATCCAGGTACGAGATCAAGCGCGTGCACCAACATTTTTATGGGCTTAATCATAGAATTACATATACAGTCCCTAAGGATCTCTGTGGGCCTAGTCAAAATATTTTTATTTAACTTATATGTTTAATTATGTTACATTTTACTATGGAATAAACATAACAAATCAATATTTTTCATCTGATTGTCAAACTATAATTTCAAAGGGCTCCTTCATAGGCCACCCGCACATGTTTATCCACTTGCAAGATATTTCCAGCTTCTAAATAGTGGTGAGTGGAAAGAGACATCTTTTCACAAAACACCAAAAGAATTTATGCGTCCACTTTGGCTGTCACTAGGAAGAATTTCGGTGCCGGCCACTCATCTCTGCCTTGGCAAAATGTCAATGTTCTCGTTGAACCACATCGTATTTGAGTGTAGGCTATACCATTATTTTTCAAGTTCATTCGCCATTCATTTGTCATGTCTCTAACATGCAGTAATCATAAAAAGTTGTGTAATAGCCTAGAGTTTTTGTGAATGGCTCATGTCTCACCCCTGGCTCTATCTGCTACATCATTTATGTTGGTGGAGCGTCTCAGCGATGCCAACAGAGGTGCCGCTGGGAATGAACAAGCAAAATATTTTGTACCCCTGCCTTATCACAGGGCGACATCCTGATGCTCACCTAAAAAGAAAGCCCCATATGCCACTGGTTGAGAG